>NC_138772.1:71757461-72039961 GCF_965119305.1 Pelophylax lessonae | reverse complement strand
GAAAAAACGTACAGCCTTTAGAAACCACTTTAGGGGAATTTAAAAGATCAAGTACAACTTCAATGAACATTTGAATTCATGAACACATGAAGGTTGATTTACTAAAACTGGAGAGTGCAAATACGGGTGCAGCTGTGCATGGTAGCCAATCAGCTTCTAACTTCAGCTTAATCAATTAGGCCTGGTTCACACCTATGTGTTTTGCAGAAACGCACTACAGTCCATTGAACATGATTTCCTATAGGTCATGTTCACCTCTGTGTGGTTTCAACTGATGCGTTTTTTGGAAAGGGTCAGGGACTTTCCTGCCCGCAGCAGGTTGTGTTTTTAGTTCCATAGACTTCAATGGAAACGCAGCAAAACATATCAAAAACGCAGTGCTTTGCTGGTTTCTCCTGCATGAGAACAGACACCTCCCAAAAATGCAAAACACATAAAAAATGCATTAAAAATATGCAAAACCTATGAGAAAAACACATTAACCACAACCCACATAGGTGTGAACCTAGCCTTAACCACTTAACCTCTGGAAGGTTTTACCCCCTTCATGACCCAGGCCATTTTTTGCGATATGGCATTGCGTTACTTTACTGACAATTGTGCCGACACTGTACCCAAATAAAATGTATGTCCTATTTTCCCCCTCAAATAGATATTACTTTTGGTGGTATTTAAACACCTCTGTGCTTGTTCTATAAACAAAAAAAGACCTAAAATTTAGAAAATAAAACAAAAAAAAAAAAAAATATATATATTTTTACTTTCTGGTATAAAACAAATCCAATTAAAAAAAAAAAAGATGTAATAAACTCGAGTTTCTTCATCAATTTAGGCCAAAATGTTATCGGCTACATATTTTTAGTAAAAAAAATTCCAATAAGCGTATATTGGATACTTTGCGCAAAAGTTATAGCGTCCAAAGCTATGGTACATATTTATGGAATTTTTTTTTTTTTTACTAGCAATGCCAGGCGATCAGCGGCTGAGATATTGCAGTGGACAAATTGGGCACCTGACACTTTTTTGAGAACCAGCGACAGCAAACTGTGCTAAAACTATGTAGCCAATAAGACACGCATACATGCAGTATATATTAGGGGTGTTGAATTTAATCGATGTAGAATCGCAGGTGGCTGAATTGCGATGCATCGATGCTGTGACCGGCTTAATCGATGTGCTAATGACCTCATGAAGCACCGCCCCTCCCTCTCGGCACAGGGATGGCTCTTTAAAATCCGTCTGTGGTTGTTAACCTCGCCCTCTTTTCCCGCCTCCCGCTGTCATCCCAGCGTCGCTGCAGGAGGAGACACGAGGAACGAGTGTCCCTGACTCTTGGATAGATATGGACTCCGGTGTGTTCAAGTTTCCACGTGCCTGATCCCTCCAGTAAGCCGACACTGCACTCCACTAATCACACGCAGTGAGACACTTCCCGATCAGCAGCTGCACAGATTGGGAAATGTCCCACTGCCTGTGATTACCGGAGTGCAGTGTCGGCTTCCTGGCGGGATCGGGCACGTAAGGACTGTCGGAACGAACATCCCCGACTCTCACATGCGTGCTGGTCCTCCTCCCCCAGCGAGTGTCTGTCCTGACCATCCTCCAGCAAGTGTTCTCCATCCTCCAGCGTGTGACCTCCAGCGAGTGTCCATGTCCACTGTCCTCCTCACACAGGCCTCTGTGGGCAGAGGGAGACCCCCCCGAGTGAGCGCCCCGGACCCCAACTCCCAGTTTTCCTTGGCTCAGGCGTCTGCAATCTGCATTGACTCTGTCATCATCACTCATCACTGATCAGGTACTAGTCTAAGTCTTCAAATACTATTACAAATGTTGTTGACATGACACCGCCAGAAGAAATAATGAAGATGTTCGAGAAGCAGACTCTTTTACTGCTCACTTTGCTCAGATGTTAAGAGACAATCTGCACAATTGCACAGTAGTCATCATTTGTGTAAACACAGACACACTTGCACACTGACAGTATCCTTCTGCATCAGTTAATTTATGTGCAAATTCTAATCGACTTCAAGTGGAGTTCCACCCATTTTAATAACTTGGATTACATAGATGTATGTAATCCCCTTTAAAACTACTTTTACCAATGGAAACTTTTTTTTTGCAAGGAAATACCTTATTTTCTTCTTTATTCATCCTCTTCTCACTTCTGGGTCCAGCCGCCGATCGGCGATTACGTCATTCGGCGATTCGCAAGGGCTGTTGGGATGTAATCTCGCATTATTACACAGGAGTCCTGAGCTGTACTGTATGTATTGGATTGAGTCCGTGCTCTGCCCCGCCTCCGCCCTGCCTCCTCTCAGTGAGCGAGGACTGAAAGCATTATATCCTCACTGAGCTCACTGAGAGGAGGCGGGGCGGAGGCGGGGCAGAGCACGGACTCAATCCAATACATACAGTACAGCTCAGGACACCTGTGTAATAATGCGAGATTTCATCCCATGAGATACATCCCAGCAGCCCTTGCGAATCGCCGAATGACGTAATCACCGATCGGCGGCCGGACCTGGAGGTGAGGAGAGGATGAATAAAACAGAAAATAAGGTATTTCCTAGCAAAAAAAAAAAAAGTCTCCATTGGTTAAAGTTGTTTTAAAGGGGATTACATACATCTAAAGTTACTAAAATGAATGGAACTCCCCTTTAAACAATAAAGTGACTGTGTGTGCAATGTGCATGTGAGAGTCAGTGATGAGCAAAATCATAAATCATGAAAAAAAGGTAATGAAGTATTTGTGAATCGACGATCACTAAGACATAAACCAAACCATAATTAATGAAATGGCATACGTTTGGGGACATTTGTTTTGTTGTAGCAGTTTGTGTCCTTTGTATCTATAATATATTATAATATCTTTTATTATTATTTCATTGATTATGGTTTATGTCTTAGTGATAGATTCACAAATCCTTCATGGATACCTTTATTGTATGATTTATGGTTTTGCTCATCACTGACACGCATTCGCACAGATTGTACGTCACTTTATTGAGAGCCTCTGAAGTAAATTGCTCCATTAACTCACAGACTGATGTTTGATGTTCAGACTTTGCAATCTGCAGGGAAGTGACCTTTTTTTAAGAGCAGATGAAAATAAAAATAAATGATAGAGAAGAGTGACCAGCGCTACGGACTGTGATATATGGTGGGAGGGTGAAAAATAAAAAGGTGTAAGCTTCCCCAATCAAACCTTAGGTGAAGGTGAAGAGTGATAAATTAAAGTATGACGATTGGTGTTGGCGCTACCTTTAGAAATTATAAATTCTAATAAATTGCCCCAAATGGCGTGAATGGGAATATGGGGTGTGATGACCCACAAATGGTGGAAATGTGCCAAAGTAATATAAGTGAAAGTCTAAAAATACAAGGTGTTTATTCACATAAAATCAAATTAATACCAAACAGTGAAAATAAACAAATGCCGTGAGTATAGTCAACCCACTACCACAAGGTGTGTGAAACAAGTTACTGATAAATAAAATAAATAAATAAACGTGCCACACAGAGTGTGATTAGATGCTGAAAGGACATTAGTATGTAAAGTCCACGAGTGGCCACTGGGTGGCGTTTTTGCTGATACAACCTGTATGATGATATGTAGGGGGTTCCTCTTTGTTGCGGGGTGCAATCGTTAGCTGGTGGCGGGTGGCCTAGATGCTCGCATAGGAAGAAGTAAGCCCCATGGTGAATAAATGAATCATACAGATAAAAACAAAGGCGTAGATAACTCACTTGTTAGATGATCGAGATCAGAAAAACACAGTGCGCGCCGGGATGCTTCTGCGTTGTACGGCCGACAACCAGAAGTGACGTTTGACGTCGGAGACTCCGCCCTACGCGTTTCGTCACAGTGACGTCAACTGGAGCGGCGTCAACTAAGCGTACTCCCGGACTTCTTATAGCCGCCCATATCCAAGCAACGGAGGGGACGGGACAACACCGCCATCTTGCTACTCCCTCTCCGGAAGCCATGTTGCTCTACCAATAGCTTCTTTCTATGGATGTGCAAGGGAACGGCCATATTTAATCATGTCTGATCAATCTATTATAACCGAGTGTGTTACGAGCCTTAGACAATCCAAAACATTCCTTTATTAATAACGTAAAAAAGTCTCGTAATGAAAAAATACAGATTAAAAACTACTGAATATAAAAGTTAAATAAAAAAACGGACATATGGATATATTGAGAAGCCGGATATCTGGATGAAAAAGGGGAAGTATATCCGGGATTTCACACATAAAAAGAATACGGACAGTGAAAAAACATAAAAAATAAAAAATATTAAATGTGTGTGCAATAATTTTAACTGTGCAAAACAGAATTCTGTACGTATAAGTGCACGTATAAAAAAACGTTTAAAAAAAACGTGCAGATGCTAAAAAAACAAAAGGATACCCTCAATGTGCATCATTAAAGGAGGGGATAGCCAGTGCAAATGTGGACAAAGTGACTTCATATTTAAACAGTGTCTATTAACTCGGGCAATAATTATGTGCAAACAATGACAGTCATCAAATGCTAGATGACGGATAAGAATAAGTTAATTAAGAAGCATTTGTGCCTGTAGACATGATGTTGGATGAGAAGGCAAAATTGCACAGAAAAAAGATTTAAACAATGTAAATATCCAGATTGATATCTGAAAGTAAAAAAATAAAAAAATAATATAGGGAAGAGGTGGTTGTGCAAAAAACACAGAGATGTGAGTAATAAGGTTGAGTGTCAGACATGTTAAAAAATACTTTTTGCGTATTCTGTGATGTTGAGTAGAAGGGTTAAAACGTCCGGGGTGAAATCGGTCGTATAAAACCCAGTAAAAAATTCTACTTAAAAATTAGTTGAAACAAGATTTTAAAAAATATAAAAAATGTATCAAAAAATCAATTAGTGGAGGATGATATGGATCTGATGGATGATAAAAAACAAAATCAAATGTACAAAAAGGAGGATGGGACGCAGAGATACACTTAGTTGTTGTACCAATATTTAGAGGATCATGAGGATGCTGGATGAGAAAGGATGGGAGATGCATACATATATGTTAAAAATATATAAAAAATTATAAAATAAAAAAGTTTAAGACAATAGTTTTTCAATTTCGGACTGTATACATTTTTTAATGAAAACCATGGGCACATTGCTGGCAGTAATCGTGATGCATCGCGGAATCGAATCGTTGACATGATAATCGTAATCGAATCGTGAGACCAGTGAAGATGCGCACCCCTAGTATATATAATCCAATATAACACATAAAACACAGATGTATGCTTTGTGTGTTGAGATACATTTTCCATTTAAAATGTAGACAAATCTATGAATTAGATGTGTGTGTATTATAATTAATTCACCGAAGAGAACTAAATATTTGACCTCATTTAAATTTGCTATAAAAAACCATCTCAGACATAAAAAAAATCTGCTTAGCTTTGTAAAAGTGAATGAAAAAAAAAAATGTAAAAAAATTAAAAGACAAAAAAAAAATAGAAAGCTTTGCAACAGATGGCCCATTATGCTTTAACATTAAAAAAGGAAAAAAAAAAAAAAAAAAACAATCTGCCCTATTAAATATCAGCAGCAATTTTGATAGTTAACTGACCCTTTGACTTCTGGATCCCCAGAGGCCTTTCATGAGAATATTAAATGTCTGTTATAACCATAGCTTATTAAAGTTCACAATTGCTTGCCTCCTCTCTAACAGACATGCACTTTTATCAAACCTTAAAAGTTGACTTGCTCTGCAATTATGCTGCCTGAATGAACTTGGAATTAGAATCTAAAAAAATAAAATAAAAAAATCAAACAATAAAAAAAAACATGTATCTACTGTAGCAAAAAAGGAAAACATAAAAAAAAAAAAAAAAAAAAGAAAAAATTAGCTTACTCCCTCTTTCGTAATGTAACAAATGTACTTGGCAGGCGGCCTGGAGAGCTGTAGTTGGGGATATCAATGGTTACTTTAAAAGTGAAAGGGGATTCTGGGTCAAAAACTTTCAGTGGTGTCATTCTTTCCTCACTGATGTGTTTTGGAAAAATGGAACTGCCTGGTTACCTCACTGTTCAGACCTTGTAGTAGTAAGTGCCGGAGACATGTTTTTTCCATTTGCACATAAGGGTTATAAAATATATATTATTTAGAAACATTTCTTTATGGTCACCAGGATGAAAGAGCAAATGCAAAAAATATCCACAGTGAACAAGAGACATGTCTGCCGCTGTAGGGGACATTGGATTGCGAGCCATAGGATAGTGCAGTGACTGAATCTTCCATGTACCCTATAAAGCACTGCAGAAAATGCTGGTGCTATAAAAATATATAAATTAAATTCCGCTGCAGCAAAAAAAATCAAGGACAACACTCCAGTGTGTAGGGGACACTGTTGTGGGTTCAAAAAGTGGCTGGTGCTGGAACCAGGGAACACAGCCTAAATTTTCTTGGGACATTTGGACCACGGGTGTACTGGGGAAATGAGAGGCAAAATTTTCCCTGCAATGGATTCTATTGCAGCTCTACAAAATGTATTCTAGGCAGAAATCTTAATGTTATTCATTCCTTTAGGGATGAGAAATTTCACTCTGGACATTTTTATGAAATGCATTGGAGTGCACTTAAGGTGAACTTCCCCATCTTCTTTAAAGATAAAGAAAGCCAGCCAGGTAGAGAATATAAATAGCTCTATGTCAATTACAATACTTCAGCAGGTAAGTTGAATAGATGCTTTCCAGTGCATTTTTTAAAGCAAATCAAAAATGCATGCACTTGGTTTTCTATGTATTCCAATGCCTCTAGTCAACAGAAGAAGAACCTGCTGCAATTTTTTTTTCATCTGGAATGCAGAAAAACACATATAAATGCACACTGCCCTGAATTAAAGTGGTTGTAAACCTCAGACATGAAATATGAACAAAGCACTCCTGATAAGTTTTACTGACACCAAGAAAAAAAAATGGTGACAGGGGAGGGACTTCCAGAAAAATGACAGCCTTAGCTCCGTTCCTGTGTGCTGTGTGGAGGGGGTGTGTCCCTTTCCTCCAATCAGCCCTTAGAGCTCTCTTAACTGAGCTCTTCAGAGTGTAACTTCAGCACTCCGCCCCCTTTTTTCTGAACTCTCAGACAAGCTTAAAAATTCAGCACTTTCAAAGGATATAGAGAGGACAAGACTGCAGATAAACAGGTACAACTTATGTAGGAGGATTTGTTTAATCTCTGTGTACCACCTGAGGCCAGTCACTTCACTTGGTATATGTAAGGATTTACAATTACTTGAAGAAATAATTTTTAGGTGTCAAAATAAAAGCAACACCCCTAGTCAGTCCCAGGGGGTATACTCCCTCTCTCTGCTATAGGCACTCAGTTAAGCACAAGCAGTGTAAGGAGAATTACAACTTCACAGAAGGGTGGGTGCTGTGTCTGTCAATGAACATCAGAGAAATCGATTTTACGGTAAGTCAAAAATCCTATTTTCTCTTGTCTTCACTGACAGATACAATTCCTGTTATTCTTAACCATTGGGATGTCCCAAAGCAGTGTAAAACATGAGGGGTGGGAACAGCAAAAAATTTTTTTACCTAGGCTTAACTTTATCCAACCAGGTAAACAGGAGCCCAACCAAACCAACTGGAGCACATCTGGAAAAAAAAAAACAAAAACCCAATACACCCTCACAGGATAAGGTCCTCTCAAACAGTAGCCTGCAAAACCTTGCGGCCAAAAGAACCATCCGCAGATGCCAACACATTCACTTTAAAGGACTTTGTGAAAGTTTGCACCGACGACCAGGCGGCAACCTTGCAAACCTGCATCACTGACGCCGGATGACGGAAAGCCCAGGAGGCAGTGAGTGCCCAAGTAGAGTGCGCCTTGACAGGGAAAGGAGGAACCTGACCCCTGATGGAAAATGCCTGAATCATCATCTGTCTGATCCATCTGGAAATGGTCGCAGAGAAAGCAGACAACCCTTTAGGAGGTCAATCCGTGAGCACATATAGAGAGTTTGACTTCCTAAAAGACTCCGTAGCTGTCAGCTGTCAGGTACACCCAAATTGCTCGAACCACATCCAAGGTATGCAAGGCAATTTCCTTCAGATGTTTAGGCCTGGGACACAGGGAAAGCAACACAATGTCTTCATTCAAATGAAAAACAGAGACAACCTGGAAGGAATGACGGAGAGGGGCGAAGAACCACCTTA
The DNA here is from genome assembly GCF_965119305.1 of Pelophylax lessonae. Classification (NCBI taxonomy): domain Eukaryota; kingdom Metazoa; phylum Chordata; class Amphibia; order Anura; family Ranidae; genus Pelophylax; species Pelophylax lessonae. The sequence goes on along the minus strand of NC_138772.1, from coordinate 72,031,753 downwards.
TCCCTGTGAATCACCAGATAAGGTGGACAGGATAATGCCACCAGTTCCGACACCCTTCGTGCAGAGGTGATAGCCTCCAAAAAGTCCAACTTCTGGGACAGCGTAAGCAGGGGAATCTTCCAAAGATTCTCAAAGGGAGGCTTCTGGAGGACCAAAAGCACCAAATTGAGGTCCCAATGCAGCAATGGAGACCGCACAAGAGGAACCAATGTCGGACATCCTGAAGAAAGGTACACACCAGGGAGTGTGTGGCCAAAGGTCGTTGGACTAAGATGGCCAAAGCCGACACCAGGCCCTTGATGGTACTCAAGGCCAAATTTCCTTTCTACCCCCCGTTGAACGAAGGTCAAGATCCGAGCCACCGAGAAGGAGCGAGGATGAATCCCAAGAGACTCACACCACGCAATGTACGTCTTTCACGTACAATGGTAATTCTTCCTAGAAGTAGATTTCCTAGTTTTCAAAGGATAGGAATCGCTGCCTCCGATAAACCCCTATCCTTCAGCACCTGGCGTTCAACAGCCAAACCATCAAAGCCAGCAACTGTAAAGCAGGATGGAAGATCGGTCCTTGGGACAGAAGATCCTCCCTGAGAGGAAGCTTCCAAGGAACGTCGGCAACCAGCCGCACCAGATCAGCATACCAAGCCCGGTGAGGCCGGTCAAGGGCCACTATGCTGACCGGGGAATCCTTTCTGCCTCGATCCTGTGTAGAAGTCTGGGCAGAAGCTTGAGAGGAGGGAAGGCATACATCAGCCGATACTGACCCCACAAGGCCACCAGCGCGTATGTGGCGTCCGCCAAAGGATCCCTTGACTGAGCCACAAACCTCTGCACATTTCTGTTGAAGCAAGACACCAACAGATCCACCTCGGGAGTGCCCCACTGGAGACAAAGCTGATAAAACCCCTCCGGATGAGGGGACCACTCCCCGTGGTCCAAAGCCTGCCGACTGAGATAATCCACCTGCCAATTTTCCACCCGGGAATGTGTACGGCAGAGAGGGCTGGAACAAACCGTTCTGCCCACCTTAGAATGCCTGCTACCTCCAGAGCTGCCGGGACACTTCCTGTGCCCCCTTGATGATTGACATAAGTCACGGCCATGGCATTGTCCAATTGAATGCATACTGGACAACCATGAAGATGATCCATCCAATGATCAAGACACGGTCTGATTGCTCCAAGACATTGATCGGTAGTCTGGACTCTTTCAGCATCCAGATCCCATGAGCAGAATGCTTGCCGAGGGCTTCTCCCCAGCCGGACAGGCTAGCATCCATGGTGACCACTGTCCAATACAAGGGGAGGAAGGATTTTCCCAGCTGAAGCGCCAGAGAACAAAGCCACCATATCAAGGACTCCCTCGTTTCCCGACTCAGTCGGATCGGATATTCCAGAGACTGGGGAGTCTTGTCCCATTTGGTAAGAATCTCCCTTTGCCAGTCCCTACGAAACTGTGGAAACATAACCGCCTCAAAAGGTAGGCACCATCAGGCCTAGCACCCGCATGCAAGTCCGGAGTGACGACCATCTGTTGGACAGCAGAAGACAAATTAGAGCCTGCAATTTCTGGAGTTTGTTCAGAGGTAGGAGTACTCTGGCTAAGGCCCGAGTCCAGAGTCAGGTCCAGATAGTCCAGCTTCGTGGACGGAACCAGAGCAGACTTCTGAAAGTTTAGAATCCAGCCGAACTCCCACAGAGTGCGGATTGTGATCTCCAGGTTGTCCACTAGAGCAGAGGGAGACTTTGATAGCAGAAGGAGATCGTCCAAGTAGCCCAGTACCGCAATCCCCCATTGGCGTAGCAAGGTTAGCACTGGGGCAAACACTTTTGTGAAGACTCAAGGAGCAGAGGTGAGACCAAAGAGTAATGCCACAAACTGATAATGCTCCTCTCCCACAGCAAAGCGGAGAAAACGCTGGTGACTGGCACATATTGGAATGTGAAAGTAGGCATCCCTGATATCGATAGAGGCGAGGAAATCCCCCTGACACAGGGATGCCACCACCACTCGAATAGACTCTATTCTGAACTTCTGTACCCGCACAAAGTCGTTTAGCGCCTTGAGGTCCAGGACTGGACGCACTATGCCTTCCTTCCTGGGGACTGTAAACAGGTTTGAGTAAAAACCCGGAAAACCTTCCGAAGTCGGAACCGGGACAATCACCCCTTGAAGGAACAGGTCTATTACCGCCCCAAACAGGCCCTGTAAGCGGTCTGGGGACAGGCCCAAGTTAGAAGGAAAAAACCTTGTCGGGAGACAAGAGCGAAACTCAATCTTGTAGCCAGACCGAACGACTTTGTGGACCCACTTGTTTTTTACTAGAGAAGTCCACTGGTCCAGAAACCACCCCCCATCCCTGTGACGGGTAAGGGTGCACCTTCATGCTGAAGGAACCTTGTCCACAGGTCTGGAGAAGCTGGATCTTGGCTTGCCAGACCAGGTTTGTTTGGATACTCCTGAAGAGGCCCTGAAAGGCTTTGAGCCCTTGTCAGTCGACCCTGACGGATGAAAAAATTCTAATGAGCTGAGAAGGAAGCCCACGTCTATGAAGAGGTTCCTTGCCCTTAGTAGCCTGCAGAAGAAAAGTACTCTTCCCCCCCTGTGAGACGTTTAATGATATCTTCCAGGGTAGCTCCAAACAGACGATATCCTTGGAAAGGAAGATCAGTCAAGGCCTTTTTTGAAGTTTGATCCGCAGATCAGAATTTGAGCCAAAAGACACGCTGAAGGACCACTGCCAAAAAAGAGGCGAGGCATCAAGGGAGTCGCATCCAAAGAGGCATAACAGATAAACCAGAATCATGGTTGCCTTGTTTAATCTGGAAACCAGAGGGGTAACGCCTAGTAAAGTGTTTAGGGACCCCACCCTTTAGCGAAAATTCTGTCAAAATAGGCAGGTAAAGGAAACACCTTTGCCGCTCTGGATGGCTTGCGAGTGCCAGAAGGTACCTAAAAGGCCGTCGCAGCTTTAGCCACGTCCTCCATCGTCAGAGTTTCACGCACATATACAATCAGTGCATCCACCAGCGCCTTTTCGTGCATGGTCGCAGACGTGGAAGAATCATCCTCACTATCAAAGGATTCCAGGCGCGTGGTTTCAGACCCAGCAGGGTGACCCACGTCCGCGGTGGCCGAATCAGATTCAGGATCTGATGAGACAGATGAGGCAGGCGAAGGCGGGGGGCGATTTTTGCTAGCCCGTCGCCCGCAAGCCACCTCCACTCTGGACACAAGGGACTCCAGGATCGCAGTCAGTGCATGGATAGATGGTTGGAACCCAGGGGGCCCGCAGCCTCAGAGAGGGGATCAGGTGGGGAAGCGTGCTCCAAAGACTCCATGAGTGACCACAAAAAAGTGTAAAACACTGCTAAGGGACAACCCCCACCGTGCTGGCTGCACCACCTGGTCACCAGGCACAAAGCATTAAGCGATCCTCAGAGAGGGAAAGGACCCCACCACACTCACCACTCACAGGGACAAGCACCTGGATAACCTGTACTTCAGGTGTGGGGATCAGGAAGTAAAATGATCCAGGAACCAGCACCAGGGGATGAGGAGGGGCTCCCACCGCCGAAATCGCCACCCACAGGGCTCCACTGTCATGGCCTCTGCAATTTCACAGCAAAGTGGCCAGACCACCCAAACAGCGCCAGCACATAAAGGGGGGGGGGGGCAGGATGAGGGACTTGGCAAGGGGGGGTGCCTGCGGGAAGGAGGGGATCCCGGGGGTTCCACGCCCACCCCAAAACCCTCTAGGGGGGAGAGGGGGGAGCAGCTACTCACCATACCAGGAACCAGGTGGGCACCGTTCCAGAAAGAACCCGTCTCCATTGAAATAGGGGGGGGGGTGTGGGCAAGGAGGAACACTGCGACTTGGGCAGATACCAGGTCATACGCGACCCCACAAGGTGTTTAACTCGCAGTGGGGGCTATGTTGCGGCCGACCTAGCTCGGAGCTGAGGTCTACACGCGCTCGCTGGCCAGACTGGGATGACCACTGGATTTTGATTATCCAGCCCGTCGTCCAGTCCGACATTGTAGATGTCAGAGGAAAAATCCACAAAGAAAAATATACTATCGAAAAAATTTCAGCAAGTCTTTACTCCTGACTAGGCAGAAAAAAACTGAGTGGCTTTAGCAGAGAGAGGAGGTATACCCATTTGGACTGCCCATGGGTGTAGCCAGAATTTCTTTCTGCCTAGTGTCCTACTCCTGTAGGGGGCACTATAACCAATGGTTATGAATACCAGGAGCTGTGTCCACCAATGAAGGAAAAAGAAATTACATTTTTGTTGCAGGGGATGCTCAAAATCTGATTTGTATCTTAGTGCAGGCTTCTGGGAAATTCATTTAGCCACAAGCAATTACAATGCGACTTCAATATGACTTGTGTCCCAACTGTATATGCTATATTTATTTTTTATTTGCCATTTTTTGTCCATGAAAGGAGGAGTTACTCTTTAACGCAATTTTTTCCTGGGGTTTGGCTTTAAAAAAAAACACCTGTGATTGACTGTAGTGTACATTTACAGTGTATTCAAACCCAAGAACAAATATACATCATATTGCAGCCATCAATTTCGTAGATGTGGTCGCTGCATTAATTTTCTTTTTCCCTTCAATTTTATCCCAGGGTCCTGCCAGTAACACACTTCCTGTCTCAGGGTGACAACATGCACATAGGAAATGAGGAGCAACAGGCACCCCAAGGTTAGTTCACACCACAACTCCTGCGTTTAGCGTGCACTACTACAACTAACCTAAAGCTCCTGTTTGTGATCAGGAGCTTTCTGGTCATGACCACCATGACAGCCAATCACAGCGGTCACACGATCATAAACCCCGCCCTTCTGAAAACCCTTAAAGGGCCGGGAGACGCCGGCGCCAAGGGTTTAACATGAGCGGAGGTGTTCTGTGGGCCAGAGAGAGAGCTGGGAACAATGATAACATTCGGCAGATATAGAGAACACAGTAAGTTATCAGCTCACTAGATTTCTGGCAGGATCAACAAGTACATTTAACAGACCAATATTAATGAAATAAAATAGGTTTATTGTTAGGGTGTACACACACTTTAAATATTTAGGCACCTTCACAGTTATAACAGAGAGCATAGCATGCATCTTAGGGGACAATCTGCTGTGGCCTACTCAAATTCCATCTGAGGAGATGGTCAGGAAAAGGCACTTCTTCACTAGTAATCAGAGCAAGACCATTAGAAAACAGCAGCCCTGGGGCTTTTTTCCACTCCTTACATCACCAAGCCTTTTCAGATAAGCAGGCTACATGATCTTCCCCTTGTACCTTTGGGAATGCCAATCACAATAGAAGCAGTTTGTATTTTCCTGAGGTTCCACGTGAATGAAGTCGCAGGAAGAAAGACCAGGAATAATGGATTGCCATCTGCACAGTATATCAGTTAAGCTGGCACATCTCAAAAGCTCAATAGCATTTAAAACAAAGCGTCAAACATGATCTTGTGACTCCATGGTTGTAAAAAGGGAAGCATAGTGTATTTTCACTAAGGATGTATTCGTTATTACTGCACTAGTAAAATGAAGTGATTCTTTTCACCTTTCTATATAATGAAAGAATATTTGCATGCATCTTCTGCTAATACTTCCATGCCCCTGCTGCCTTTCCAAAACGTGGGACCCCTGAAACACAAGGCACAATGATATGCAAATACAGACTTTGCTTCCTAAGGTCAAAGGTTGCACATCACCTCTTTTCGCCAAATAACCCCTAAAATCTTTGGAACTCTAAAATGTAAATAATGAACAACCTCTATCGCCATTGGCTCAGGCTGCCACCACTCATCCCATGCATCTACCTACTGGCCCATTACTAAGAAAAGAGGCCATCCCCACCTAACAGTATGACTAGTGAGGATTTTTTGCAAGTTCCCTATTTAAATTACCAGCCAACTAAGGCTGGGAAAAAGCTGACTGCAGGAGTATCCAAGGACATTACAAAACAAGAGGCTCATGGGCAGGTCTGACTAACACAATGAACACAACAAATTATTTCAGCAAATCAGAAAAGAAGGAGTTATGTTATTGTCTCCAGAGACTTTATGGCCATCGGACTTGTGAAGGCAATGTTAATTTTTACACTGGGATTTCACAGCTGTTATTTAAGAATAAACAGAGAACTATGGCATTGATTGGGAGCAATAAAACTCTTAAAAGTTTCTACTGTATGCACAGGTATTGTTAGATGGAATAACCTAAGACTGGACATACAGTACATTATACAATTTTCCTTTATATGTACCAAAACCATATAATATAAGGTCAAACCTTAAACACTTTCAATGTGTATGTAATCAGGCAGGCCATTGCTCTACAAAGTTAAAGGTAAATCCAAACAAAATGAAATAAGAAAACTGTGTATATGTCTGCCAGCTTAAAGTAGAGGGTATGTCCCAAGAGCCACACATCAATGCATGATTAAGCTCCGAGGGGTTGAGCGAAATGTGTTGGAAGCATGGGCTGGCGGGAGCCCAGGCTGAGACTGTCATTCACTTTACCACAAGCAGATCTGCATTGATGTGTGGCTCTTGGGACAAACCCTCTGTTACATTATCATTTGGAGCCGAGACAAGCTCCCTCCCTGGCCGGCATTCGCAGCAGTGGGTACAGGATCATCATCCCTTACAGCCTGAACAGTACACCTCTTCCTTTATCGGTTCATGGCTTAGAGTGGAACTCCACCCTCTCAGTCAACATTGACTATTTGTAATCCTTAGAGTCGGTTCACACTGAGGCGGAACAACTCTGTACTACTTCGGGGCGACTTGTGCATGCCCATGCACCACGACTTCGGAGCGACTTGCATGGACTTCACATAATGGAAGTCTATGCAAGTCGCTCCGAGGTCGCCCCGAAGTAGTACAGGACCCTTTTTCTAAGTCGGAGCGACTTGTGTCGCTCCTATTAGAACGGGTCCTGTAGCAGTCAATGGACCACGAGTGAGCGAGACTTATGCTGCTAGCATTGCTAAATGGATAGGAAAATATATAATATTTGCTTGTTTAAACTTTTTTTTATTCCATTTCTTCAATTCCCTCCTGGTTTCAATGCCTAGGCAAATGATGTCATACATACCAGGAGACTTCATTAGGGGAGGATGGGTTTTCTCAGCTAAGCACACCCTCCTCTCCTACTTGCATAACTGAGCTATTTCACAACAAAATAAAGCACAGAGACATGGCTGGATGGGTGACTTTTTTCTGAATATTAAAAATGAATTAAATAGCATTTTTGGTTTGTGGTTCTCAAATTAGGTGTATGGTTCCAATTAAAGTAATAGAGACGATCACTTTAAGAGTTGACAACTCCAAAACATCAAATGCATCCAATGCCGCTTTTCAATAACATTCAGGTATATCAAAAAAAAAACAAAAAAAAAAAAACCGACATTCCACTGGTAATTACTTGGCAATGGCAGAAGGACTTTAAAAAAAGTAAAATCAATTTCTAAATTATTTCTGCTTCACAACACTGGTGCTACATCACATGTAACTGATGCACTTTACAACTGTTCTACTAGGCGATTATTTTTGGTCTTCAAGTATTAAAAGTAAAACGCATGGAATATATCCTTTTTTTACCGGAAATCTATAGATTAAATGGCATATTGTCAAAAACCCTTGTAAAATGAATAATCAATAACATATTCAGAAGCAAGCGGCAATCCTGCTTTCATTTTACTTTTCAAATTGATAGAGTGTTAAAAAAAAAAAAAAATCAAATAATAATGCAAGGAAAAAATACTTTATTGAATATACTAGGTGTAAAAATACACGCTTTTAGGGACCATTAATGCCTCTTCTGCAGACGATAACCTATCGTCTGCCCGCCGCTTTTTCAAGTGCTCTGTGGTCTGCGCCTTGCCTCCTGGAAAACACGTATTAAGAAGCTAAATGGTGACATTTTAAGTTGCCCCCTATTTTGTGCTATAAATGAAATGTATTTTACTGTACATTTTCGCACTGAGCCTCACAGCTGAGAGCGAGCACGTCTAGGTTCGGATAAAGCGCCTCCGCTGAGCTAACTAAATCAAAGTGGTAGACGACTTGCAAGTCAGCAGGGAGGCAAATTAGTATTTAGTCATGCTCTTTATATTTTTATTAAAAGATTAAAACTCCGTGTGAAACGCATGGCATGCTGCCACCATTGAGGGGCTGGCTGCCAGCACTATTGCAAACACATGCCAACAAGGAATCGATCTAAGCTCGAGCAATGGGTCTGCCATTCACTACACCTCGCTATGGTAAGTTAGATTTATTGCTAAACAATATAATTAATGAGAACAGCCAAGGACTGTGGCACGAGGGGAAAAAAAAAAAAAAAGACAGAGGTAATGGGTTTTAAATAAATTGGGCTTACAGATTATCAAAATTTCTCCCTGTGAATCCCTTTAGTGTGTTTACGGACTGACCTATCAAGCAGGCAGAGACGGGTTTAGCCCAGCTCGGTGGAATGGAGATGAAGATATGGAGGGGCTTCTAATTTAGGGAATGGTTTAATTGCAGGCAATGAGTGGGAGCGACATCCTCATCAGTCCTCCAGACAAGCTCTTCGGCATAATGAATAGGGACCTTTAAACACCTCAAAGCCAGACCAGATGTTCCACGTAATCAATGAACTACCTCTGAGCACATGTTTGTACTTATCTTATCCATGTGTGATTAGCTTGTTATCCTTGCAGCAAGGCTCTGCATGAAGGAGCTGAGAGATTGGTCAAAAAAAAGGTTTGGCAGCAAGTCATACCATGTATTATCATCCAGGCTGCGCAAAGGCCTGTTTCGCCATGTTACACACCATAGCATCCTCACATTCTATAAGCTTTACATAATGCTTTACGTTGCAAAAAAGCAGCAAAGCATAAATAAGTGGCTAAATTGTACAACTTTTGCAAACAGCAAACAAGATGTTGAGTTTGCTACAGTGCATATCAAGAAATTTCACAACATACAGGCAGGCTTGTTCCAGACAACTTTTCAGAATATTTAAACAAAAACGCAAGAACATGCAAGGCAATTTTTTTACTTTATTCACAAATTTATGATGCATTACATATCTGTCTGTGGTCTGTATTAGGATTGGGAGACAGCTCCTGGGCTTAGCACTGGACCTTGGACCAGCACTGGCATACCCGGGAATATAAATAGGTTTGAAATTTTATTAAAAAGGCAGAAAAAAGTGATGAAGCAGAATTGAAATATATATTGTATTTATCGGCGTATAGCACGCACCTAATTTTAGGAGAGAAATTTCAGGAAAAAAGCTGAAATTTTAAATAAACAGCTTTGAACTTAGAACATTTTTTTTAAAATCAAATGCAGTCTCACCAGTGCCCACGAATGCAGCCTCATCGGCGCAGTGCCCACAAATGCAGCCTCGCCAGCGCAGTGTCCACCAATGCAGCCTCGCCAGCGCAGTGTCCATCAATGCAGCCTCGCCAGCGCAGTGTCCATCAATGCAGCCTCGCCAGCGCAGTGTCCATCAATGCAGCCTCGCCAGCGCAGTGTCCATCATCAATGCAGCCCCATCAGCGCAGTGCCCACGAATGCAGCCTCACCAGTACAGTGCCCACAAATGCAGCCTCGCCAGCGCAGTGTCCACCAATGCAGCCTCGCCAGCGCAGTGTCCATCAATGCAGCCTCGCCAGCGCAGTGTCCATCAATGCAGCCTCCCCAGCGCAGTGTCCATCAATGCAGCCTCACCAGCGCAGTGTCCATCAATGCAGCCTCGCCAGCACAGTGTCCTTAAATGCACCCTCGCCAGCGCCAGTGTCCTTAAATGCAGCCCCTCCAGCGCCTATGACACTATCCAAATCCATTTTAAAAAAGGCTAGAAAGCAGCCCCAAAAGTTAGAAGGGGGCGGGCCGTGCCGAGGAGAAGGGAGGACAAGCTATCGCAGTCCGATGACAGCTTGACATTCCTTCTCCTTGGACCGGCCCGCCCCCTTTTACTTCTCGGCGCTGCTTCCTGGCCTTTTTTTTTCAGGAGGAAAAAGTGTGTGTTATACGCCAATAAATACGGTAATACATACATACACCCATATATATATATATATATATATATATATATATATATATATATATATACACACACACACACACACACACATACATACATACATACATAAATACACACTACAAAATATATACAGTTGCAAGATAAAGTATGTGAACCCTTTGGAATGATATGGATTTCTGCAGGTATTGGTCATAAAATGTGATCTGATCATCATCTAATTCACAACAATAGACAATCACAGTCTACTTAAGCTAATAACACACAAAGAATGAAATGATGCCATGTTTACTTTGAACACACCATGTAAACATTCACAGTGCAGGTGGAAAAAGTATGTGAACCCTTGGATTTAATAACTGGTTGAACCTCCTTTGGCAGCAATAACTTCAACCAAACGTTTCCTGTAGTTGCAGATCAGGAGTAATTCTTGACCATTCCTCTTTACAGAACTGTTTCAGTTCAGCAATATTCTTGGGATGTCTGGTGTGAATCACTTTCTTGAGGTCATGCCACAGCATCTCAATCGGGTTGAGGTCAGGACTCTGACTGGGTCACTTCAGAAGGCGTATTTTCTTCTGTTTCAGCAATTCTGTGGTTGATTTACTTGTATGCTTTGGGTCATTGTCCTGTTGCAACACCCATCTTCTGTTGAGCTTCAGCTGGTAGACAGATGGCTTTAAGTTCTGCAAAATATCTTGATAAACTTGGGAATTCATTTTTCCTTCTATGATAGCAATCCATCCAGGCCCTGACGCAGCATAGTAGCCCCAAACCATGATGCCCCCACCACCATACTTCACAGTTGGGATGAGGTTTTGATGTTGGTGTGCTGTGCCTCTTTTTCGCCACACACAGTGTTGTGTGTTTCTTCCAAACAACTCACTTTTGGTTTCATCTGTCCACAGAATATTTTGCCAGTACTGCTATGTAACATCCAGGTGCTCTTGTGCAAACTGTAAACGTGCAGCAATGTTTTGTTTGGACAGCAGAGGCTTCCTCTGTGGTATCCTCCCATGAAATTCATTCTTGTTTAGTTTTTTACGTATTGTAGATTCGCTAACAGGGATGTTAGCATTTGCCAGTGACTTTTGTAAGTCTTTAGCTGACACTCTAGGATTCTTCTTCACCTCATTGAGCAGTCTGCGCTGTGATCTTGCAGTCCCCTTTACACGACGGCTACTCCTAGGGAGAGTAGCAGCAGTGCTGAACTTTCTCCATTCATAGACAATTTGTCTTACCGTGGACTGACGAACAGCAAGGCTTTTGGAGATACTTTTATACCTTTTCCAGCTTTATGCAAGTCAACAATTCTTAATCATAGGTCTTCTGAGAGCTCTATAGTGCAAGGTATCATTCACATCAGGCAATTCTTCTTGTGAAAAGCAAACCCAGAACTGGTGTGTTTTTTATAGGGCAGGGCAGCTGTAACCAACACCTCCAATCTCATCTCATTGATTGGACTCCAGTTGGCTGACATCTCACTCCAATTAGCTCTTGGAGAGGTCATTGGTTTAGGGGTTCACATACTTTTTCCACCTGCACTGTGAATGTTTACATGGTGTGTTCAATAAAAACATGGCAACATTTCATTCTTTGTGTGGTGTTAGTTTAAGCAGACTGATTGTCTATTGTTGTGACTTAGATGATGATCAGATCACATTTTATGACCAATTTGTGCAGAAATCCATATCATTCCAAAGGGTTCACATACCTTTTCTTGCAGCTATATACATACATAAACACACACACTCACAAAGGTGAGTACACCCCTCACATTTTTGTAAAGGTTTTATTATATTTTTTCATGTGACAACAGTGAAGAAATTGCACTGCCACAATGTAAAGTAGTGAGTGTACAGCTTGTATAACAGTGTAAATTTGCTGTCCCCTCAAAATAACTCAACACACAGGCTTTAATGTCTAAACCAATGGCAATAAAAGGGAGTACAACCCTAAGTGGAAATGTCCAAATTGGGCCCAATTAGCGATTTTCCCTCCCCGATGTCATGTGACTCGTTAGTGTTACAAGGTCTCAGGTGTGAATGGGGAGCAGGTGTGTTAAATTTGGTGTTATCGCTCTCACTCTCTCATACTGGTCACTGGAAGTTCAACATGGTACCTCATGGCAAAGAACTCTGAGGATCTGAAAAAAAGAATTGTTGCTCTACATAAAGATGGCCTAGGGCTAGGCTATAAGAAGGTTGCCAAGACCCTGAAACTGAGCTGAAGCACAGTGGCCAAGACCATACCGGAGTTTAACAGGACAGGTTCCACTCAGAACAGGCCTCACCATGGTCAAGCATGGTCAACAGAGTTGAGTGAACATGCTCAGCGTCATATCCAGAGGTTGTCTTTGGGAAATAGACGTATGAGTGCTGCCAGCATTGCTGCAGAGGTTGAAGGGGTGGGGGTTCAGCCTGTCAATGCTCAAACCATATGCCGCACACTGCATCAAATTGGTCTGCATGGCTGTCGTCCCAGAAGGAATCCTCTTCTACAGATGATGCACAAGAAAGCCCACAGTTTGCTGAAGATAAGCAGACTAAGGACGTGGATTACTCAAATCATGTCCTGCGGTCTGATGTGATCAAGATAAACGTATTTGGTTCAGATGGTGTCAAGCGTGTGTGGCAGCAACCAGGTGAGGAGTACAAAGACAAGTGTGTCTTGCCTACAGTCCAGCATGGTGGTGGGATGGTCATGGTCTGCATGAGTGCTGCCGGCACTGGGGAGCTACAGTTCATTGAGCATTGAGGGGACCATGAATGCCAACATGTACGGTGACATACTGAAGTAGAGCATGATCCCCCCCCCCCTTCTGAGACTGGGCCACAGGGCAGTATTCCAACATGATAATGACCCCAAACACACCTCCAAGACGACCACTGCCTTGCTAAAGAAGCTGAGGGTAAGAGCGATGGACTGGCCAAGCATGTCTCTAGATCTAAACCCTATTGAGCATCTGTGGGGCATCCTCAAATGGAAGGTGGAGGAGCGCAAGGTCTCTAACATCCACTGGCTCCGTAATGTCCTCATGGAGGAGTGGAAGAGGGCTCCAGTGGCAACCTGTGAAGCTCTGGTGAACTCTATGTCCAAGAGGGTTAAGGCAGTGCTGGGAAATAATGGTGGCCACACAAAACATTTGACACTTTGGGCCCAATTTGGACATTTCCACTTAGGAGTGTACTCACTTTTGTTGCAAGAGGTTTAGACATTAATGGCTTTGTGTTGAGTTATTTTGAGGGGACAGCAAATTTAGACTGTTATACAAGCTGTAAACTCACTACTTTACATTGAAGTGTCATTTCTTCAGTGTTGTCACATGAAAAGATATAATAAAATATTTACAAATATGTGAGGGGTGTACTCACTTTTGTGAGATACTATATGAAGGAATGTGAGTTAGGGACCTTAGATTGTAAGCTCCTTGAGGGTAGGGATTGATGTGAATGTACAATGCATATGTAAAGCACTGCATAAATTGACAGCGCAATATAAGTACCTGAAATAAACAAATATGTGGTCACCTTAACGAAGAGCTCCATCTTTCCATTGATAGAATATATTGCTTGCTCTGAGCGGCTGAGCGCCGCTATGGTAGACTTTTCTGTGTTGCGGATTTGAGACAAGAAGTCTAGGCTCGCACCCAGAACACAATATGTGCAATATGCTGTATGTAGCCAGTTACATCCAATTTATACCGCACATCCAGCAGCCTCACAGGTTAGTGAGGGGCTTAGGTAAACTATGTAAAGTGTGTGGAAAGATGGAGTTCTTCTTTAAATCATATGAAAAAGATCACTCAAATTAATAAAAGTGTATCTAAAGCCATTTTGCCAGTTTTTGCTAGAGTAAGCAAGAGTTAGAAGCTCCGTCATGTTTTTATTAATAAACTTTTAGAAAGTGAGCGTTCGGTGTAATACCAACCTAAAGTAAAAAAAAAAAAAAAAAAAATCAAATTTAATATAAATCCTAAAAATTATCTCACCTATGAATAAAAATAAATATATACACACACACATATATATATATATATATATATATATATATATATATATATATATATACACACACACACACACTTCACCATAACAGTAGAGAATATATTAATATGAGCAGCTGCCCCTTTAAAATGCCCAATGGCTCAAAACAAAAAGAATAAATAGAAAAAGGCGCTAGCTCAAAGTGTATATCAATAAACCTGCTGTGGTGAAAAAGACACCGTACAATCCTAATCACTGAAATGACAGTGCATTCATATTAATAGTCCATTTAGTGTGAATGCATTCACCAAAAAGGATCCTGTGTAAACTATGCTGGAAAGGACTTCCTCCAAACCACTAAACATGCTCCACCTCGCGCTAGTAGGGTATTGCACTCACCAGTTTGAACAAATCAATAAGCAGTGTTAGCCTCAAAAGGTAATCATCCCCTCCACTCCATTCCTGGTGGGTCCAGATGTATCTCAGGTAATAAAATATAAAATCCCAAAAAGAAGGGGGCATATAGTGTAATACCGTTTATTAAACAACCATAAAAACTGATAAAACCATATGCTTTTACATTCACACTATGAAAGTAGTAAAAATCGCCAGTATAAATAGTTTTCCCAGTGAAAGTAACCCAGCCAGAGCCGGCGTGCATTCCACAGCCCCAGAAAACGACCTGGATAGGTAAACCAGAAGGGACGTCGACCTCTCAGCCTTAAAGCATTTCACGCATGCGCAGATCTTCAGGAAGCTTCAGAACAAGACCCGCTGTGTATGACCAAGTGGCAGTCTCAGCCTGGACCCCGGCTAGGTCACGCCCCCCAACATGTTTCACTCCACCCACTGGAGCTTACTCATGGGGATATTCATGTCCATCCCCATGAGGAAGCTCCAGTGGGCGGAGTGAAAAGCATTGGGGGCGCGAGTCCAGGCTGAGACTGCCACTTGTTCATACACAATGAGTCTTGTTCTGATGTGTGGCCTTTGGGACCTTCAGTGCTTATCCATCATGGTCTGGAGCATGGGCTCCTTCCCGGCCAGCAGGCACAGGACTACACTTCCTTGCAGCCTGAGCGGCTCACATACACACTATGGGTTCTCAATTAATAATGCCATGGATTACGTTAACAAGATTAATAAAATATGAGAAAAGTTTTCAGTATTGATCTGACGTTGACCATACGGAGAACAGTTCTACTGGAAGATTCTATAAAATTCTCAAAGACTCTGTATTACTAGGAAAAAATGAATCTTGGTTGCTGATCAATACTTGCCTACCAACAAACAATAGGATTCTGGTACATTACAGGTTTTTTATTTTTTATTTTAGATTTAAAGAGGAACATCAGCCTACCTTGCTAACAATATATTTGAAATCATTAGTAGCTGTCCCTGTATGAAAAAAAAAAAAAAAAACAACTAGTCATGGAGTCCAGGATTGTCTTCATTGCAGTTAAAGTTCTCCTTCGCTGCTCTTCTCTCATGCTGCCAACTTGAAATGTAATCTCGCGCATGTGCGCTAATCACTGCCTCATGGGATGTGTTGTAGACATCCTAGGAGGCAGCAGGTGGCTAGACATATGTCACCCTTGCCTAGGTGAGGATTTGAGAAGTGGGACTCTTAAAATGTATTTACGGTTTAAAAAAAAAATTAAAAAATGTTCCCAGTTCTGTAAGAGAAAGGAGGGGGGGAGGGGGAGGTAGATAAGGGAATGTGCTCCTGTTAAAAGCAGAAAATAAACCTTTATTGCAGAGCTGGAAAATAGCGAAATCCAGGTAGTCCCCCTGAAAAAGTTATATCTGCCACCAACATTTTTCTATTTTTTTATTTTTCCAGAACTGTTAAAGTAAGTGAATGCTCCTGACTCCTAAAATGGTTTGGTTACTGGACTGGGTTGATTAGTTCCTGGATTCTCTGCATTTGTCCATCTACTACTCAGTGGTTTATAATCCTGAATTGTGCAACTATAATCTCACAAAACAATCTCCTCTGAGGAAAAAGACTAATGAAAACTAGATTTCAAAAGATGTATGGTTAACACAGGAAAATTCAAATGCTGACCAAGTAGGGGGTATTAAAAAAAACCCACCAAACATACAGCAACATCGAGGAGTCTACTTCTGAGGAAAGGTCTATAAAACTGCTTGTTTATTAAACTGTACACATCTGAAACTAGGTTTTTTCCAGAAGACACCATGGCTGGGACCTTTACCTTCAGAAGTACTTGCATCTCTCCAGTAAAAAGCCTTAACGTGCAAGTACCTTCTACATGGCTGGCCAAATCCCAACTGCCAGAAAGCTAAAGTGGACCTCCTTTTCAATAAGGACATAGCATTAGGTCACAAAGTCCTGCAAGCAACTGTCCCTCAAGCCCTTTGGCTTTTTACTTATCCTCTCAAGTGGCTATCCTGTGAGATTACCAAGAAACACACACTTTTCCCAGATTTTTTTTTTTTTGCTTCTAGACTGAATTTACCAATCCCTGAAATATACAATAAAGCCTTTGTAATGGTTCAGATTTTTTTTTTATATATATAAAACAAACATGTCATGCTTACATTCTCTGCGCAATGGTTTTGCACAGAGCAGCCCCGATCCTCCCTTTTTCAGGTCGCATGCTCTGGGGGCACTTGTGCCTGCTTGTTCCTGGGCAGCCTCTGTATTTCTTTAAGACACACAGAGCGTGGCTCGGGCTCACCCCTGCTGACTGGCTGTGATTGACAGCACTGGAAGCCTATGGCTCCCGCTGGTGACTCAGAAAATGAGAAGAGAGAGAACCAAGAGAGATTCTGCTCTTGTGCACATCGCTGGATCAGGATCAGGTCAATATTAGGGGGGCTGAGAAGGGAGCTGCACACTGAAGGTTTTTAACCTTTAAAAAAATAAAATAAAATCTTAGAACCGCTTTAAATCTGAGCTCTAAGAAGATATAAAATGAATGCAGTTGTGTTTTCAGCAAAACATAGTGCATGAATTTGTCCCTGTATCAGCCTCAGGCATCCTTGTTCTGCAGTATGTGCCAACAAGAAAATAACTGATAGGAGGATAAAGTGACAGAGAGAGGAGCTCAACAGTATGCGGCTTCTCCCTTTACTCTCCGGGCACAGTCCTGTAAGCGTTACTGAACTTCACAAGAGAAAAATCAGGTCTTCTGCCCTAACAGGGTTGTACTGTGTTGCACAGCTGTGGACTGGATAGACCAAAATACAAATCCTTTGTCAGGTAAAACAGCTTCTGTTGACTTAGGCCGGCCATATAGGCAGACTGAATGTACCAAGTTGATAGATCAACTTTGGTACAACCAGCCTGCCAGATTCTCTTGTGAATATGGCTAGTGGCCACTATAGCTGCTTATGATAACTACGATCTTCTCCTAGTGGGGATGCCCCCTCCGTCTCCTGATTGGCTCACTTGCTGTGATTGGCTCCCACTGCTGCCAAAAGCCAATCAGGAGTGAGAGTCCCCAGAAGGGCAAGGTTCTCGTGGACATCGCTGGATCAAGAGGGAGCTCAGGTAAATATTGGTGGGGCAGCTGCACACAGAAGGTTCTTTTACCTTCATGCATAGAATGCATGAAGATAAAAAACCTTGTGCCTTACAACCACTTTAAGGTTATCTTTAGGGTTGTTAAAGCACACTAGCAATTTCTGATTAAACTTACTAAAATGCTTGAAAGTTGTAGGTCTTCATTTTGTTAAGGTGTCAGGTACACGTAGATATGTGGGCATGAGGCTAGACACATTATTCGCCTTATAAATGGTACATTCATCCATATACAGCTATGCAGAATGGCATGAGGTGGAGTTTACCATTCAACTATACATGTTTCCTCACCTTACCAATGATCCCTCATTGTGTGGCTGCAGCCCATGCGATATTTAATCACTGTGATGCTGGCATATAGTCAATTTTCACACTAATCAGCACTTGCTTCTATTATTGTAAACCGTTAACACTTCATTTCTATCACCTCATAACTTTCACATTCTTCAGAATGACTACTGACACCCCAAAACCAACACACAGTGCAGGTCTATACCTCTGCCTATTAGCAATTAACGTCAATGACCAGCATTGCCACATGGTAAGGAGGATCCGGTTAGCAATTCCCGGTATAACCACAATATTCACTATGGAGAACAGAGAGAGACTCACATCTACATTTCATTCACACAGCAGGGGTACAAGAGTTCTGAATGAATTGGTTTTACAATATTAAACATAGAATATAATTACAAAGTGAAGAAAAGAAGGTGGGTAATTCGGGAAATCAAAAACTAACACTTTTTACAGTGTCTACATATTTTCTCCTGAGAGAGGCATCTTGTATATCAAATATTGAAGTTGAAAATGATTAGGTCTAAAATAAACCAAACTAATAAATGGGGCTGCTCATTTTAAAGCCCAACTCCAGGATATTAGCAACCTTTCACTCCCATCCCCTCTAACTAACCATTGGTATGAAAAAATATATATTCAAACGCCCATTTTACTTACCTGAAGCTGGAGTAAGGTGACAATTCGCTCTCCTTTGACTTCCTTCCCTGGGTTCTTCTTTTTACTGCCTGTCTGATGTGGACATAACCTATCTATGGGGGGAACACTTCCAGTGTCCAGGTCTCTATCAAAGGACCCAGAAGCAGGAGAACTCCTGGGGCTGGTGATGGGAACCAGTGCCCAAGATAATGAGTGGATATGGGGGAGGGAAGAGAATGCACGATCCCTAGGTCTCAGCTCATAGAGGTAACTGTAATTTTGATCTATTACACCCTGGTTGGCTTAGAAAAAGTGTTTGGTATCAAGACCGAGGTGTTAGGTAATTACACAATGCATTTGTTTTTGCCTAGAGTTGGTCTTTAAATAATAGGCAAGGGCTGTGAAAGTGATAGAGTTCAGGCACCAGGAGGTCTAAGCTTGTGCCAAGCAATGGAATTCTATCAATATAAGTTTTAAAAACCTACCTTGAAAGAAAATACGACAAACCAAAACCAATAATTTCATAAGCGCAAGACAGCATCCTTACCATCCTGACTAAACATCCAAATGAGAGCATGCAGGTAGCAATGTATTGCAAACAAAACCCAGAAGTGTCACGCTTGGATACAAGATCAATTTCTGATATATGAACACCAGAACTCCCTCCACTGCCATTCTTCATAGATTCAACACTTACATGTCCACAGTGATTTTCAACTGTTCCACAGTTGCTCTTGTATTAAGGGAACAAGCAAATGATGTGGAGAAATAAAGTAGAGGTAGATGCTGCACTTGGTGCTTTCCTCAGGTTAAAGCCCAACGCTAGACAGTTTTGAGTAATCAAGGTTACAGCTGTATCTTAAGACCCAAGTACCCAATTACACCTTTCCAATCTGTTGTGAACTGCCATGCGTTTTACATGAGGTGCTTAAAGGCAACCCATTAACTTGAATGGCCTTCCAATGCATCACAATGGAAATGAGCCATTTTTGTAACAAAAGTGCACCATAAGACATGCTAGTGGGTTAACTGGCTCCTGCCTAAATTGGCCCTAGTATGCGTATGTATGAATGTGAGTTAGGGACCTTAGATTGTAAGCTCCTTGAGGACAAGGACTAATGTAAATTACCAATATATATGTAAAGTGTTGCGTAAATTGATGGCACTATATAACCACCTGGAATAAATAGAAAATAAATAAAATAATGCACGTCAGTATGTTGCCTTGCACTCACTGGGATGCCATTAAAAATGAATGGATCCACAACACACTAACGTGTATATGGTGAATTAACACAATGCATAGAAATGAAGTGTACCCTGTTGGTTTGCTACTGCTTAGATATATAAAAGAGTTATGCCAGGAAGATATAAAAAAAAAAATGCACTATTGAAAAGTATAAGTTCACCTTTGGTACCAGGTTACATATGCACTGGCCCCGGCTCACCCCCTGACCCCCGTTTTGACAGCTAGCGGAGAAATTTCTCCTGAACATCCCCATCCATTCACAGCGTTCTGTAAATGGGAAAACTACAAGGTTCTACAGCCTTTGCAGCTGACGGCTTGTAGTTCTAAATGAACTACCATGGCACTGTGGAGCGTCATGGTAGTTCATTGAGCTTCCTGTCACCATGTAACTGCCTGGCCATATCAGAGGTATGGGCAGACAGATAGACAGTCTGCAGGACAGTGGCATAATACCCACGATGCAATGCTTTACAAGCCCCTAACAAAATAAATAATAAATGCATATTTTTTTACCTGCAGAAAAAATGTGCATTTATTTTTTATATTTTTGTACGGTCATGCATTTATCTTTTTTTTTTTTTTTTTTCACACAAATAGAACTTTTTGGTGGTATTTAATCACCACTGAGTTTTTATTTTTGCAAAGCAAATGAAGAGACCAAAAAGATTCGGGGGAAAAAACTGGATTTTTGTCTTACCCTAAAATTATTTTCTGAGGTTCACGGACAAACATAGCTTCAAGTCTTCAGACCATTGGGCTTAGCTGCTCTCTCTTGAGGAGTAGGAGTGGTTACGCCCCTTGGGCAGTCCCAGAGGGTATACCATCACTTCCTGCTGTAGGACTCCAGTTTGTAACAAGCAATGTCAGAAGAACAAATAACTCAACACCAACAGAGGGGCGGGTGCTGTGTCTGTCAGCGAACCTCAGAAAAAGTATTTTACGGTAAGACAAAAATCCAGTTTTCTCTTTCGTTCATTAACAGACACAGCTTCAAGTCTTCAGACCATTGGGATGTCCCCAAGCAGTGTCAATAGGAGGGATGGGAAAAACTCCAGCAAAAGCATTCCCAACAAGGCTAAACATAGCCAACCAGATAACAACAAGAGCTCAACTAGGAACAGCTGGAGCTCACCACCAGGAAAAAATGTTCACCTTCAGGAAGCGGAAGCCTCTGCAAACACAGCCTGCAAAACTTTGTGGCCAAACGCCGCATCCGAAGATGCAAGTGCATCTACCTTATAAAATTTTGTGAATGTGTGTACAGACGACCACATAGCCGCCTTGCACAGCTGAACCAATGACGCCTGATGACGGAAGACCCAGGAGGCACTAAGCACCCTCGTAGAATGCGTTTAACAGGGAAAGGAGGAACCCGACCCTTAATGAAATAGGCCGGCACCACCCTCTGCCTGATTCACTTTGAAATGGTCACAGCAGATGTGGCCTGCCCCTTATGAGGTCCATCCGTAAGAACAAACAAAGAATCAGATTTCTAATCAGTTCAGTCACTGCCAGGTAAACCCGAATCGCTCTTACCACATCTAAAGAATGTAAGGCAATTTCCTAGGCTTAGGACATAGGGATGGTAGCACAATGTCTTCATTCAAATGAAACCCCGAAACAACCATAGCGGCCTTTGTAAAAAAAAATAGCCAAGGCGGAAATCTGGCCTTTGATGGTGCCCAGAGGCAAACGTTGATCTACATCCAATTGTAGAAGCTCTAACAGACGAGACACAGAAGAGAAGCGGGGAAAACCCACCCCCCCCGTGACTCACACCAAGTAATGTACGCCTTCCAAACTCGATGATAAACCTTCCTGGAAGTCGTTTTCCTAGCCTTCAATAGCGTAGGAATCACCGACTCTGACAGCCCTCTGTCTTTCAGCACCTGGCTTTCAATAGAGACTCCCTCAAACCCCGATTATCCAAGGACAGGTGATCCTTGTTTCATTTGATCAGAATCTCCCCTTCGCAAAGGTCTGGTGTGGAACTGCGCAAACGGAATCAAAGGAGGAGACCATAGGACCCAGTACTTGCATGCAAGTCCTGAGTGACGATCGATGGTTGGACAACAGGAGCCGAACAGCATCCTGTAGCTTCAGAAGTTTTGTCTGAGGAAAATACACCTGGGCTTACGCTGAATCCAGCGTCAGACCCAAGTAGTCCAGCTTTGTGGACAGAAACCAAGCCGATTTCTGAAAATTCAGTGTCCACCCAAACTTCTGCAGTGTTCGCACCGTAACGTCCAAGTTGGCTTCTAGAGCCGAGTAAGACTCTGCACGCAAAAGCAGATCGTCCAGGTAACCTAGTACCGCAATCCCCCTCTGCTGTAACAAGGCAAACACTGGGGTCAAAACCTTTGTGAACACTCGCGGAGCTGAGGCGAGACCAAACGTAACGCCAAGATTTGAAAGTTCTCCTTCGCCCACGCCAAAACTAAGAAAATGCTGAAGCCTGACATCTATTGGAATACGAAGGTAAGCGTCCTTGAGATCGATGGAAGCCAGCAGATCTCCTTGATGAAGGGAAGCTACTACTGTGCGGATGGACTCCATCTGAAATTTCTGAACCTGCACAAAGTGCTTCACAGCCTTGAGATCCAAGATCGGACGAACCTTGCCTTTCTTCCATGGAACTGTAAACAGATTTGAATAAAAATCTTGGAAACATTCTAAACCTGGAACTGGTACAATAACTCCTTGTGCTAACATGTCCTGCACTGTTCCGTAGAGTCCCTGTAGCTGATCTGGAGACAGGCGTAAGTTGGTAGGAAAGAACCTTGCCGGAGGCAAGGACCGAAACTCGATCTTGTAACTGAACCAAAACAGTTTGTGGACGCATTTGTCCTGAATGAGCAAGGTTCGCGGCTCCGGAAAGTTTTAAAGCTGTCCCCCCACCCCAAACGTGGGTGGGGGCACCTCATCAGGCTGGGGAAGGCTTGTCTGCGGAACTAGAAGTGCCCACTTTGGACTTACCATTCCAGGGTCTCTTGAAGCCTCCCGCAAAGTTACGGGTGGATCTCAAGGCTTTTCCTGCGAGCCATCCAGACAAAAGAGCCGCTTGTGAGCCAAAAAGAAGGGGACCCCGCTTACAGGGAAGTTCCTTGCCCTTAGCAGCCTGCGGAAGCAATGTACTCTCGTCTCCCACGAGGCCCTTAACCACTTAAGCCCCGGAAGATTTTACCCCCTTCCTGACCAGGGCCTATTTTGCGATTCGGCACTGTGTGATTTTAACGGACAATTGCGCGGTCGTGCGACGCTGTACATAAACGAGTTTGATGTCCTTTTTTTTCCCCACAAACAGAGCTTTCTTTTGGTGGTATTTGATCACCTGTGCGATTTTTTGATCATGCGCTATAAACAAAAAAAAGCGTACATTTTGAAAAAATAACAATATTTTTCACATTTTTTTTTATATGAAATTTCCACCCCCCCCCCCCCCCCCCCAAAATGTAAAAAATCTAAATTTTTTAACATTTTTGGCCAATTTGTTTTCTGCTACATATGTTTGGTTAAAAAAAAAAAAAAAAAATCGCAATAAGCGTATTTTGATTGCTTTGTGCAAGTTATTGCGTTTACTAACTACGGGAAAGATTCTTGTCATTTTTGTTGTTTTTTTTTTTTTAACGAGTAATGGCGGCGATCTGCGATATTTTTTTGCGGGACTGCGACATTGTGGCAGACAGATCGGACCCTTGACTGACATTTTTGACACTTTTGGGAGTGCCAGTGACATTACTACAGTAATCAGTGCTCTACATATGCACTGTTACTGTAAAAATGACACTGGCAGGGAAGGGGTTAACTTTATTGGAGAAGGAGGGGTTAAGTGTGTCCCTAGGGGTGTGTTTCTAACTGTGCAGGGATGTGGCTTTTCATGTAACAGCAGAGATCTACGGTCCTACATAGCAGGACCGTTTGATCTCTGCTGTTACACAAGGAAGAAAGACAGGCGGCTTTGTTTACATTAGCCGCCTGCCTTTCTCCCTCTGTAACTGAGGATTGCAAGTGACCGGCGGACATCGGGTTTACTAAAAAATTATTGTAATGTATATTTACAAACGGTTAGTAAAAGTATCAAAATCTGTCTTGCCATCGGCCTCCTTGAGGAGCAAGTAGACCAGTACATCTACACCGAATTCAATATGTTTTCATCAGCTTGCTTTAAAGGATAACTCCACTTACGTGAGGAGAAAAAAATAGCAAACAAAGAAGAAAAATAGAGCGTATACAATTGTGACACAAATCATATTGTAATTGAATATTAAATACTACCTTTCCTTTTCAATCTGCAGCCGTTGTAATTTTCTGAAAATGCAATGCAATATGGCTACCTGAAGAATGTGTACTGACCACCCCCTAGAAACATAATTTCCTACTTTTTTGATTGGCTCCCTAATTTTCCCAGAAGTCTGCACTAAGATACAAGTCAGATTTCTTGAGCAAAAATATCATTTTTGGTGAGATACTCCCAATAGGAACACGTCTAAAGGGATGCAGGCCTAGCAGCTTTCCTCATTAGTGCCCTGCAGCTGTCAAAGCTGAATGATAATTATGAAACCACTCCCATTAGATTCACTGAGCACAGGGGCACAAAGGAACAAACAGTGATTTCTTCAGTACAACAAAAGGTAGGAATCTACAACAAAGTGTGTTAAAATCCTTGCAATGTACATATACCACCTAAAGGGGAATGTTTTTTTCCTCAACAAAAGTGGAGTTGTGCTTTATAATTCAGCGGTGTTGGGTTTCCCAATGGTTGCAATACAGTGTGTTAAAAATGTGCCTAGGAAACCCAAAACCAACTTAGTAACAGGGAATATATTTTCGAACATCATGTCATTAATTCCCATGCTGTCTATTTCAATCCCAAGACTAGCGCAACTCAACAAAGGAGAAAGCCTGAAAACCCACCTGCTTGACAAAAATATTGAGATCTCAACTGTTGTAGTGATCATTTTATAAAATTATCATTTATACAAATTTATTTTTAAAACTGCTTCAATAATCAGGAAATCTTTTATCCCTATAATCAAACACGCTGTCTGGAGCTGCAGATTTTTCATAGAAAACAGCAATTAAAGCCCACGATTGAGGGAAACAGTCTCATCTTCTGATAACAAGCAAAACATTCTTCTAAAAAGCTGAAATGTTCTCATCCATTAGCAACAGCTTTGCTTGAGTGTCCTTCAATTATTTATACTGAAAGTAAAACAGACCCATCTATACCCATCCCACACCCATTACCTCACCTCTACTCTTAAAGTAAACCTGTGATTTGCCCATGTGACCAGTTTACTTTAAAAGAGAAATATGTCAAAAGCTATTTTTGCCATATGTCTTTTGTGGGTCACAGGACCACAATTCCCTTTGCCTATGATGCAGAGTCAGCTGATAGCAGGCTATTACACACTCAGCTGACAGAGCAGAGCTGCTCAAGGCTCAGGAAGCATCCCAACAATATTGTTGAGATCCTCCCCGCTGCTTAACTGACCGCTGGGTATGCCTCTGCCTTTCATTGCAGTTAAAAATCAGCCGCTCCCACCCCCTCCCCAGCCCGCAGAGTACTGGAAGGGCAGAGCAGAAAGCAATGACTGACAGTCACTGCTCTCTGCTCAGACCAGACCAAGAACTGAGCAAATTCATGTGCTCACTCAGTTCTCGGTCTTAGACTGTATGTGGAACAGATACAGCACTACACATATACTGAAGCATGGAGGAGAGTGTGTATGTTTTAATATCTCAAACAGCGCAAACAGTGGCTAGGTAGCAGCACTACCTAGCCACTCCATCCAAAAGTGTATACATTTCTCTACCACTCTTAGATGCCAAAGCTCAAAAAAAGGCAGTTGTTCCTGACCAGATTATAAGAAAACGCTCTTGGTTTAAAACCAGAGAGCGGTTATTTGTTCCTGGTATACATTGAGGCGGATTTACTAAATTTGAGGCTGATTTGTTCACATGTTGAGATTTGTTCAATTATCCAATAATGTTAAAAGCAAAAAAAAAAAAAAAAAAAAGGGAACACAACAAAAATTTACTAAAAAGAGAACAATCTCAACTCACAATTAGTTAACCCCAATGTACCTTAAACACTTTCCCTTAATAAAGCATCCTGGGCTGAAAAAACTTGGGAAAGCTATATATTTTTTAAAATCCTTATGCTGGTACATGTACCATCAAAAATTAAAAACTCAGTAAGTAAAGTAGTTAGCATTTTACCTTTAAAGAGAAACTAAAAACTCTGGTAGCTGTGCCCAAAAAAGGCAGGTAAAAAGGACAAAGGACTAGTGACCAACATTGCCTGTGTGAACCCTGTAGCTAATCTTTTCCCAGTTACAGACTTACCATGCCTTGTTCTGCACAGTGTTTCTGTGTGGAGGTGACCATCTTGGTAGAGGCAGGGCTTTGCTTCCTTGTGTATAAAGCCTCTAAGCTAGGAGAACAGTGAGCACCAGAGTTGCGACATCACCAAATCTCATTCTAAATTTGGCAAGACTAGCAGCACTGCTCTTTATCTTACACTGCAGATATACGGCTTACAGTTTACATAGAGAAAGGCCTACACACCCTCACATACCATGAAAAGCACTGTTATTTATCAGAAGAAATTCAAGACAAAGTTACATTTTTCTAGATATTCCCTATAACTGTGTTGCTATGGCTGTTTTAGTGATTGTTATGGTATAAATATTGACTAGGATTTTAAAACCATATATTGTTTGGAAGCAAAGATTCCCCTATTGATATGCAAATGAACCCGTTGGACTGGTTCGTGAAGCTGGAGAATGGAAATTTTGCTATAGGAAGTGTGTGTGCGTGTGTGTGTGTGTGTGTGTGTGTGTACAAACCATGTTCTGAGAGACAAAGGAAAAGAAGTTCTGTAGGAATTCAGAAAAGGAGCAGTCTGGAATACAGAATTCTGGCTCCTGCAATACAATTCCATCATAAAGAAAGACTAAATGTACTCATGCATACATTATCCATGCTAATTTGCTAGAAAGGATAGTTTGTGCACGTATACATTGTAGGCATATTTTGTGACCTCTTTCTTTACTGAATTCCTGTAATTGTAATAGTTTATATGTACAAAAGCAAGGTTAAAGTGTTCAATACCCTTACCCGGCCGCCTCTCACTTCCTCCTAGCTGATGTCAGTGGGGGATTCTCGGCCCCGTCTGCTTTGCCATCAGATCAAAAAAGGAGACAGGCGGCCTGGTTACGTGTGCGTTGCTATAAAATAAGGTATTTAGCGGTGGATTTTTTATAATATACATACACTGGGGCAAATCATTTTAACAGAGGGATTGTAGCTCCAACACTAAGTAGCTTAACAACCACTTTAAATTGCTCCCTTGCTTATACCACAAAAACCCTAAAAAGACAAAAAGCAAAACAAAAGCAAAACCTCATTCTTTGAGTTCAGGTCCACCTTAAAGAGTAAACTGCTTTATAACTTTATCCTAACTTTTATGTCAAAGATACCTGTTGATCCAGACAGCTTCTATAGCAGGAATCCCTTTCTGTTTTAGGTAAAGAAAGGTATATGATTTTTTTTTTTTTCTTTTCAATTTGCCACAGTGTTGCCAGCCCAGAGAGCTGCTAGACCACAAGGCTTTGTCACCTATGTGATGACACAGTCTCTTTTTCTGGTGTTACATTGTTGTCATTCTGCAGGAACTCCTACATACCTCCATCACATCCAGTTCCACCACTCCCCCCCCAGATGATTTACATGAAGTCCCCATTTTACATGCCATCTGAGCAGCAAACGGATCCTAAGAGTTGAAGCCCCAGAGCAGGAATGACATCAGCAAAAGCAGTCATTCTGATCTCCTCCAACAGCCATTGACCAGCAGCTTTAGAATAGAATAGCTGTCATGTGACTGCTACTAAGAGTATTTAAAGTAGTTCTAAAGGCACAAAGTCTTTCTGGTTACAGCGCCCCCCCCCCCCTCCCCCTTATAGTTACCTGAGCTGCATCTTGATTCAGCGATGTGCTTTAGAGCAGCGGCTCTCCCGAGTCTCGCTCTCCTCATTGGCTCACAGAGTAGCAGGGAGCCATTGGCAATCACATGCAGTGAGCCAATGAGGAGAGACAGGGCCATGCTCTGTATGTGAATGTCCATTTACAGGAGTATGGCTCAGGAGCAAGCCTGCTCAAGAGCCCCCATTGAAAGAGGCTACCAATGCACGATACAGGCAAGTAGGGTTGCACTGATATTGGTATCAGTGCCGGTACGAAGCATTTGCACGAGCATCGGCAATTATTGGTTAAGGAGAGTGGCCGCCTCATCCTTAACAACCAATGACTCATTCAGCGGTCAGTGGGGTTCAGCTGAAGTGTTAAATAAGCCTGGCAATTGGAGTGGTCAAACTACATTGTTCAGCTGCTGAAACACTAAAATAAAACAGAAACATTATTAAATGTTCCTCTATTTAAAGAGGAAGTAAACCCTCCTCTGACACTTTTACCTATAGGTAAGCCTATGATAAGGCTTACCTATAGGTACTGTAAATATCTCCTAAACATGTACCGTTTAGGAGATATTTACCTTACATGCAGCCAGTGACGTCACTGGTGCATGCGCTCTGAAGGAACGGCCGCTGGTGCCATTTCTTCAGAGACCCGTGCCGTGACTGTCGGCTCCCGCGCGCGTGCGTGACGTCACCACGGCTCTGGCCAATCAGATGGCCGGATGCTGCGATCCCGGAAGACGGGCAACTGGACATGTCGCCCGTCATAGGAGGTGAGCGGACGGCACGGCGGGGGCTCTTTCTAAGGTAAGTATTTCATAATGAGCTAGTATGCGATGCCTTGAATTACATTCGTTTGGGGAAGCTTGGACAGATAATGCATAGCCAATTAGCAGGTAGGCTACAGTTATGGAAACCTATGGGGTAGATTGGAAAACCTGAAAAAAAACACTGCTGTTGGCTAATAATATCTAAACTAGAGTTACAATGCCATATTTTAAACTGCTCTGGAAAAATGTTGGCTAGACATTACCCTATTTCTATGAGCAACCACTCCAACAACCAGCTCCCTCCGCAGTCTAATTCTCAATGTCCAATGAGACGTAACAGCGTAACTAAAATATTAAGAGACTACTACAGGAAAACATTTGAAGTATTTATGTATTAGAAATATAATACCTTCAAATCTCTACCTCTAAATGTCGAAACAGAGTTCATTTTCATCCAATCACCTGAAGAAAGTGGTTGGGTCAATCAGCCACAAGGTAATGTGAATCTAGAAGCACATGCAGAGAATGAATGAGGAACTAGGTCATGCTCACATCACTAGAAATGGCACAGAGAGGCACTAGCATGGCATAAGCTGTACTAATGAGTGGTGACAATTATGATGGAGCAGTTGTTCCATGCATCTGAAGGTAGCAGATGAACTTACTTTTTTCTCCTTCTCATGATGTTTATCCTGAGAGTGAGAGGAAGAATCACTTAAACTTTGATCAAATGATCTACTAAAATCCAGTCTGCCTTTTCTCTATAAAAACACAGAGTAAAGAGTAAAAAGATGTAAGTACCTACGAAAAGTATTTGGAACCTTCATATAAACTGAACCTAGGCCCCCAGGCTTGAAAACATTTAATGTATAACAAGGTGCAAGGAAAATGTCACAGCAATTATATTTAGAGTGGGTCTGTGAAGGGGGCAGTTGGCAAGTAAGGTGCACTTAGAGGCAGCATAGAAGAGAAGCAATGTCATGTTGCGTAGGAGAGCTTTATTACAAGCGCTAACAGATTTATAAATTCATCCTCTGTGGACCTTTTAGTAACTTTTCAAGTCTGCAGGAGTAAATTGCTGATCTGTCATTATATACAGCAACAGCAAAATATTTACAAAAGCGAAACCTTTTATCATTAAAAAGCCATCCCTAAGCTCAAGTCATGCGACTTTACCTAGACCAGGGGTGTCCAACCATTTGACCTTCCTGGGCTACATTGGATGAAGAGAAATGGTCTTGGGCCACACATAAAATACACTAAAAATAAGGATAGCTGAAAAGCAGAAAAAGTCAGGCAAATCCCTTGTTAATGATTACGGATATAGATAATGTACCTATTTAAGTAATAAAAGTTCATTTTTTTTTGTACTATAGAATTAAAAGAGGGCAACATAAAACTAGCGAGATATTTGACACTTTTTGATAAACTAAAATCAATATCTGGTTTGATGGATGTAGTATCAATTCCCAATAAATTCTCAAAGTGCTCATCAGATATTTTGGTTCCAATTTTGCCCTTCATGTACTTCATCCTTGAAAATAGTTGCTCACAAATAGAGATGCTTCCGAAAACTGAAGACATGAATAAGGGCAATTGTTAAGAGTGGGACGTTACATTTTTCTTCGGCCGCACTTTTGTTAAGTGCAAGCACGTTTTTGGACGGAAAAAAAATTTCAAAGCCCACCCCCCTCCCAAAAAAAACCAACATTTTTAAGAAAATTCACAATTCTGTGTTGGGCCACATGTTGGACATGCCTGTCCTGGAGTAAGATGTCAGTCTGCTGCAGGCAGGAGGAATAATTTCCTCAGTCTTCTCTACCGCAGTGATCAAACCGCTACAGTGTAAGTTTGTAGAAAGTCACAAGGTGAGAGGAATTAGCAGATTTGCATTAGACATGCAAGAACACAAGACGTAGACGCTAACCCTGGTTGATGCCCATACAAATATGCATTTATTTGCATATTCAAATATGCAAATATGTTCTAATACATGCATATTTATATATGAATATATATAAAAAAAAAAAAAGACAAAAAAAAGAAAGAAATCTTAAGTGTAAAAATAAATTTGAAGCCAATGTCTAAAAAACTACTGGCTATTTTGCTCTACAAAGCTGGAACATGATCAATAGACTGGGGCAAACTGGTTTCTGTACTGTTTAAAAGGGTCACACACACCAGAAAACAATCATTACCACAGAGGAAACCATGATCTCTAAACTACATGGGTCAACCCCAGCAAAATTCATACCACTCACTGTCACCTACAGTTTTGTATAAACTTTCTTGACTTAACCCAGAACCCACACACCTGGCGAGTGCTTAGTATGTAAAGATCAAGTTGGCTTCCCATGGTCCCAGACACATTCACACTAAACCTTTAATGCAACTCTGAACTCTAATGAGAGGATGGGTAAATGCTGACAGGAAAAGTTCATAACTTCAGAGTGTGCGTGTCTCAAGCTCCGTTGAAACACTGGGTTAAAAATTGCTGCTTCTACAGGAGTTTTGTGTTCTTCCAGTAGAAGCAGCTCAAGGTTATCCTATTTGTCCATGCACATTAGGACGATTGCTCAACGTTTAGAGACAGAAGAAAAAAACCTTCTGGTTTGCGTTCTTGATTGGAGCTTACTGCCAGAAAAAAAAGCAAAACTCTCCTAAATTGGTCTAAACTTTGTACAAAATATGCTCTATGAGTTGTTTTGTTTATGCCCAGTTTGCATGGAGCTTTAGGTTTGATACCTCTCGGGTGTTCAGTGGAAGAATTTAACGGGAAACAGTGCTATATACCAGTACCTTTTGATTACCTTTCATCACCCTGTATGGCAGTTTGGAATGTATATTCTGCTGACCCTGAGCTATAGAATTATCAATGAGATAGGTTTACTGAACAATAAGGACCCTTTCACACTGATGCACTTTTGTTGCGTGCACTTTAAATTACAAAAGAAGGGTGCTTTTTGGTGCGAGTGTGAAAAACTGCACCAAGAATTCAGCATGCAGGACTTTTCAAAGCGCAGCACACCTGCAGTGTGAACAATTACATAGGTTTTATTGGAAAATAGCTTTAATGCGCTTTTGTCACCCTGGAAAAGTGTGGCAAAAGGACACCAGTGTAAAAGAGGCCTGACAGAAAAAAAGTTCCCAGTTATTTCAGAGAGTGTATTTTCTGTTCTGTCGAAGAACCATAAAAACATAATGTGCTAATGAAAGCCACAAGCTAAGAGCAAAACATTCTCCAAATCACTGTCCAATTACTAGACAACAGTGCCAATTATCTGCCAACGTGACTGCCAAGCACTGCTCTGCAGAGAGAGGCTTTACAGACAAAACTAAGTCAAAATGTCATTTTGGGGGCATGGGGAAAGGTCATTTACAGTAATGGTTACAGCACACAATTGAATGGAGTACATTGCAGTGGATTATCCTGGAGTCAATTTGCCATTTCCAGATCATTCTTTATAATTTAGTACTCTACAGAACCCAATACTACAGCTTTCTAAAGAAAAGACAGATCTAAAAGTGGCCATACACAGGGAAATAATTGGTTGGAAAGAAACACTCAGATCCTGAGATACAACTATCTATAACAGGCCAGCACGTCTGCACTTCAGTGCATGTATAAAATCTCCATACATATATATAATGAATATTGGATGAAAGATTCAAGCTGGCCCAACTGTACTGACGCCAATGCCTTCTGTGATTGATCATGCTACATACACAATGAGAATATTGCTAAATTTACCAAACATTTGCATGTTGAGATTTTTTCTGCCCGTGTATGGTGGCCTCTACATGATCAGACACCTATACTGCTGACTTGCTGTTCTAGGTTTCTGCTAAGTGGAAATTGAAGGAACTGTGCCTGTTGGCCATTAAAGGGCGCCTATTGGGTTACAAATATTGTTGCTACCATTGCTAAAATGATTTGGAAATTGTGTGCTCTTTGTTCTAGAACCGTCATCCCTGGTATTAATCAAAGCTTACCTGTAGCCCGACATTTTCTGGCCTGCCAACCTCACACATAAGATCTCCCATATTCAGACTGCTCAGTGTATGAGGTCAGGCAGTTAACATTATCTTACAGACTTCAAATGATCTCTTGCCTCGTCACACACTTACCACAGTTAAAGTTTCCGGCTCAAACAAAGAAAGACACAATAAACATGGATAAAAATCAAATCTTTAATAAGTAATCAAGCGCAGAAATAAAGGAAGTATGAATATGTAAAGTCCTGCATTAGTCCAATCGAGACTGGTTAACTTTTAGGAATAAATTAGTCCTGCAAAATTAGTGGTTGAGGCTCTATGCTACCTTGCTGCTCTTAAACGACAAGTTAACTGTGGGAGAGAATGTAAGCAAAACGATTTTTCATAGTTCATCAAGCTCTTTTCTATGGGCAAGAGTGGGGCAAGAAAGCTTTACTTCTAATGCCTGGGACCTATTTGATGACATTTTAGTCTTACAATGCAGATTCTCTCTGCATTTCTAACTGGTTAACAGATGTAAGTCAGCTCAACATGATACCATGTAAACTGTACACCAAAAAAGTCACTAAGTGAACCTGTAAAGAAACCAACGTCCGAAAAAGCTTTTCTGTACCACAATCTACTTTTTTTTAATCGTAAGATCTGATTTCATGGATAAGGCCTGTGAAACCTCAGCGTAGAATGACAAATCAAAACGAAATCAGAGAGAGACACAGAAGAGGCTTTTCTGGCTATTAATAACAATAAGCATCTTGTGGTGTTAATATGGAGTGGCAGTTTTCAAAAGCTACCAGCTTTTTCATTAATCTAGGAGGCTTTTCCAAAAATAATATAAAATAAAGAAAAGCTGCATTCCCCATAATTCAAAGTTCCAGCTACCATTCCGTTCATCTTCAATGCAAAAGGTATTAAAAGTTTACTATACGTATTGTTTACCAGGGTCCAATGCATTATGGGATGTGATATTAAATATTTTTACAATATAAATTTAGGAAAGTACTGTAACCATACTGAAACTATACTGATGAGGCACCAACAAGGACTTAACTATTATGTGGGCCTAAAAGGACTGCTTTATAAAGCTCACTGAACCAGAGAGGAACTGACAAGTGAAGAAATATGTGGACGTAAAAGCCGGCTATAGACGGTTCAAATCTTGGCTAGTTCAGCAGGAACCTGCAGATATTCGAACCATGTATGGTGAGGCTGAATTTACCCAAGTTGATCAATGGATTGATTGGGTACAACCAGTTGGTCTAATTTTACATGCGATTAAGGTTTGTGGCTGTTATAGTCCTAGGCAAAAATCACTGTGTTCTCTGGGCGGAGAACACAATGGCTCCACTTGAGGGATTCCCTCATCAATATTGACTGTATTGATAGAGGAATCAAGTGAATATTTGCTGCAATCAGGGGTTGAAATGTGCTCAATCTACGGCTGGCCAAAGTTTACTAGCTCATTATGTAAGAAACCTAAACCAATAATTTACAATCCCCAAACCTTGCACAGCTAAACGATAAGAGGGTGGACAAAAAGGGGCGCCATGCTGTACTAATAAGGGGTCAGGGGAAGTCCTTTATCAGGTTTCACTGCAGGAAATATTGTGTAGGTAGAGCAGGGAAAATGAAGAAAAGGGAAGAGGAGAGCAAAAATAGAGTATGGAGCAGTGTTTCTCAACTCCGGTCCTCAGGGCACACTAACAGGCCAGATTTTAAGTATTACCTTGGGGAGATGCAGACTAGAATAGTGCAATCACTGAGCAGAAAATGATATCACCTGTGATGTATTTCAGTTTTCTTGCAAACCTGGCCTGTTAGTGTGCCCTGAGGACCGGAGTTGAGAAACACTGGTATGGAGTATAAGAAGCAGGTAGAATGGGTGATGTAAGGGATTAAATCAGGCATGGGGGATGAAGAAGACCTGAGGTGACAGGTAGCAAGGATCATACAAAAGTTCAGGTAGCCTATCCATAATGACAGTCCATAATGAGCCACATCCAGACAAAGTTAATATTCAAAAGTTTAGGAAATCCTACAACAAACTCTGGGAATCTTCCTCATATCCAGGTGATTTCATGTTTCTTGCTTTTTTCATTAGCCAGATTATGTCCATGCTTGCTCAAAAATGCTTTCAATATACATTACTATATTTTAGTCTGTAAAGGTAAAGAGAACTCCCTGCCCTTGTATAGTTAACCTCTAAGTTGCTAGCACCAAAAATATGTGATTCCATATATTTTTTTAAACAAATGTTAAAGTGCAGCTCTAATATATAATAAAACATCATACAATCAAAAGCAATAAATATCAAACCAATGCGTCACTCCATTAATAAATATTATGTAATGAGGAGGATCAAAGGTGTACCAACCTAGGAGCGGAGCAACATGGAATTGAAATTGCAGCATTCTACAGTCTTTGCACATCAATGTCACAGCTGTCATTTTTCACCATCTTGAAAGCAGGTTGAAAACTTTCTTGTACTTTGTGCCCAATAAAATATTGTGAAAACCTGACACCGGCCTTTCCATTTATTGTCCAATCACAGGCTGGGGGAGTGACAAGACCTGTAAGTGTTACCTTACTGAGAAAAATTAAAACCAAGTCTCCTGCTCTGCCATACCAGGCTGTGCATCATATCGGTGTAAATTTTAGGACTGGATATACAGAAATCCTTTTCGCATGTGAGGAGATGCATCCAAGCGCACTCGCTGTTTCGCACACTCTTGCATATTGCATTTTAGGGCACTATATTATTTTAATGGGCTTTGAACGGGGAATATGCAAAAAAGGTGCTGGAATGATTATTTAAAATTTCAGCACACAAACTGCATGATACTGCGGTACCAAGCATTTTGGTGGGCACAAACATGCATGTGTTTGCTAGATGCAAACAGGTGCCTTAAAAATGAATGACGCCAGCATGTCTACAAAAAGGCAGTGCGTTTTTGCACAGTGCAGAAAAAAAACACATTTTTGCACACGTTTCAATGCCGCACCTGGTATAAACAAGCTTGCATATATGCATTTTATCTGTATATTTAGTGGTTAGCCTGCAGCTCAGATTTAACATTTCAGCATTTGCTAAATGCCAAAGTGAATCAGCATTATGGAAAGGGCAGAACTAAGAGCTTTACAACAAGATCAAGTAATTTCCCACACATTTCCATTACTGTACATACTCTACTAAGTAATGTAGTTTATAATGTTAGAATATACTTTTCCCCATTTTTAAATTACCATCCAATTACACATTCTGAAAACAACATTACACATTCTCTAGTGCTAATAAAGTTATATTAGAAAAAGAAATGTATTTGTCTAATTTAATTTCTGCTACCATTACAATGGGAAATATATTCAATTATCATTACTTATGCGCAGTGTAGGAATTTTGTCAGGTCAGCTCCACAGCAGTTTATCTATCCCAAGTTTACTCCAAAACGAGTGCAAAGGAGCTTTTGTCTGAAGTGTTTCACAATCGAGATAATATCCCTATAAATGGATTGTAGGTTGCAGAATAAGAATGGCTATAAGAACATTGCAATCCCACATCCGTGCAATATAATGAAATAATGTTAAACAAACTGTCTGATGTATTCTTTACACTGGTAGAATATCCAGGGTTCATTTGAGTGTACAGCCGTGTATTTGTTAATTATATTTTTTTCTTTTACAATAAAAGTAGTGAAAGTACCTTTGACTTTGTATGAGCCTCATGCAACCCACTGTATAGCAGAGTTCAAGATGGGAGAGGTAAAAGCAGTGCAAGAAACCAATCAATTGTCCGAACCAAGAACATGCTGATAGGAGGAGAAAATAGAGTGACAGGGAGATTTTCTATTTACTGCCAAGTCACAGGCCAAAGGAGGGACAAGACCTTTAAGCCAGGTTTATATCTATGCTTTAGGTGCTGTCCGTGTTTGTGCTAGAATGGGCTGCTGTACCTGCAGGAAAAAGGTGCCTGCACCTTTATAAACACAAACCGCAGAGAGATTGCATGCATCCATCTCTCTCTCTGATAACCCTATTTTGGGCGGGTCATTTTCGGTGGTTGAGTGCAGTGCAGGAAACCCGCATCTGCATCGGATCGAATGATACAAAAATGATCATTTGATCCGGTTGCAGTGCGGTTCCAAAATCCGTGCATGTACGACTTGGTGCAAAGTGGTGCGATTTGAGCCCATTAAAAAAGAATGGGCTCAAACTGCACCACACTGAATCACATGTGCATTGAACAGGAATGTAGTGCGGTGCGGTTTCTGTGCAATTCAAATGTTTCATAGCGTGAAGCAAATTTAATCTACTTCTTAATGAACTGGCCAACATTTATTCGATTGATTGAATTTTGAACACTTTCCCTGACATCCTTTGATTTTTGCACCTACTTCCAATCAGATGCAGCCACTGTTCAGGTGTTCTAGCAGCTGGGGGAAGCAACTGTGAGAATACAATAGATGAGGTGGATAATTCATGGACGAATCGGTTTGACTTCTTTTGTTCTGCATGCAGACTGAATGAAAGACATTTACAGGGGAATAGCCAGCTTTACCTAACCACAGCAAAGAAGAATCAAGGATGGACAGAAATGTAAACCTATTTGGCTATCTATGTATAGAGTTTAAAATTCAACACCACACTACTTCCAGTTATGACAGCCTTCCTATATTCTATGCCATTATTGGTGAGAATGATCTGTGGATTAGTGACAAGTATTGCACGAGGTATTTTAATGCTACCTTGAAAGAACACAAAAAAAAAAAAAAAGGTAAGGTGTTTGTAATTGAGAGAACCCAATTCTTTATATATATATATATATATATATATATATATATATATATATATATATATATATATATATATATATATATATATATATAAATAAAGAAAGGCATTCAGTACAGAACAGATGAAGGTGTGTGCTCTAGTGGTGGGGGTGGAACGCATAAAGGCTTGCAGTTCATTCTCTCCTGCATGCTCCACCTGTCAACACTCACTTTTGAGACAGCACCCCAACTGTAAAAATACTGCAGCCTGGTTTCCCCTTCCTGGTCTAGTGGTTTCGTCATAAATCAACATGCAGTATTTTGGCATATTTGCTGACAGTAGAAATACAGGAAATAGTGGCCAATGCTAAAAAACAGCACTGCCGGCCAGCCTCCAGGTAGTGAATTTTCTGGACTCCAAATGATGACCTCTGCAAACTTAAGTAGCTGAAACATTGATAATTTAAATTTTTTGTTCAACCAGCTGGTAAAAAAAAAAGATGAAGAACAGATTCCCCCATCCACACGTTCCAGGTGGATGAGGAAATCCTTCCAGCTGCATTACTGTATTCTGACAGTGGAGAGCCTTCCTCATCATTGGAATACAATAATCAATGATGACAGCTCTAGCTGGCAGCACTGATCATTTGGGAAAAATGCAACATGCTGGTTGTATACAAGCTAGTCCATTCACAAATCAAATTTTATTCCGTGCATGGACGGATTTAGGCCTCCTTGATGGCATCCATCCAAGGAGGCCAAAAGTTCACTTTTTTAATATAATTCAGTATGCAGTGAAGTGGTCCAAGTAGTTAAAAAAAAAAAAAAAAGCAACTTAGTTTAAATGCCATACTGGTGAGACATTCCTGGCACCCTCAGTCTGGTGAAAAACCTTCTTTGGGAGTGATTAGCCCAGTCTTCCCTTAAACTTAAAACTGACTATACATTGGGAACTGAGCTCAGCTGCTGCTACAAGGGTGAGCGTGCTGTGCATGAAAGAGTTTGAACGTATGATGCAACCTAGCTTCTAGGCAGGAAAAAGGATTGTTCACTATGGTCATTTTTCGCCCAGGATAGGAGGGTACAGTGCATAGCGTATAGGTATAGTATTTAATCAAAGCAACAGTTTTATTCTCATTCCTCCTAGAGCAAGCTTCTATGATCTACTAAGGTGGTGGAGGTGCGAAGATACCACCTTCTCTTTTCCAGTTACAGGTATACGAGTCCATGCCTCTCGCTTAGAATGGCGTATGCTCTCAGTGTACTGGGCTTAGGATATTTTCTACATATCTTATAGCCAATAGCTTCATATGTAACAGATCAGGCTCGTTTCCTTTAGTTACGAATATGGTCCTATGATTACTAGATATTCCATATGGGTATTTACTTTAGTTACGAATATGGTCCTATGATTACTAGATATTCCATATGGGTATTTACTGTTTACCATCCTTGTGAGGATAACTTTACAGTCATAAAAGCCTTGTATATTGATATTTTGTTACCTTATTTTTAGAATTGAATAAAGCGATTTCCCAAAAAAAAAAAAAAAGATTTTTTTTTTTTTTTAGGCTAGGACAACGTCTATGCAGGTGGTGCAGCTGCACAAATACCGGCTACAACCACCCACACAGAGAAATGTGGGTACCATGCATCCTAATGGCACACTGCCCACACTGAAAATCTCACCAGTACTGGGAACCTTAGGGACTTCTTTCCATGAATAGGCTCTCATGCTCGTGCAAACTGTGACCCACACTATTGGGGGCCCTTGACCACATAGTGAATTTTATTCAAAGATAAACCTTAGGTTTTAAAAGCCCACTTCAACTAGTCCGAAGAGTTGGTCAAAAAATTGTAAAAGTAAAAGTAAAAGTTGCCTATTTGAAAAAAAAAAAATAAAAAAGTGAGATTGCTCATTTTCAAAATGCCATAGACATTACACAACTGAATTATGGGGTCATGGCCTTTTGATGAACTCACTACAATGTAGAATGATCAAGTAGGCCATTTTGTAAAGAGCGTCTGACATCTTTCTTATAGTCTTGTTGAAGGATGCAGAGACACAAACTACTGGAGCGAATCTATTAACTGAATTCCCCAAGTGATGCAAATGGCCAAAGTGGGACCCACCAGTGTTCACTCAAAACAGAAATACTGGTTTTCCGTAGTGCTGGCCTTTAGTCCACTTTAAGCATTTTGGTCATTCATGAACAAAAATTAAAAAAGGCGCAATCAGTAGCTTCCTAGTGGAAGAGGAAAAGATTAAAGTTGTAAACCCAACATTTAATATTTCTGATATGTGGCTGCTGTACCATGTACCTGTATGAGAAAATATCCTGTTCTCTTTGTGTTTCTCCCTATGTGTAAAATCCTTTGTGTTCCTTCCAGTCCCTCTGCTTTCCTATTAAAAACTGACCACACTAAGCATGGTCAGTTCTCTAGCTGTGCTGGGAACTCAGCCTGCTCTCCTCCAATGATCAGACCTGTCCTGACACACCCTCCCTGCACAGTCATTTACTGGGAAGACCACTGTACTGCTGTTTCTCTTCCTTCAGCTCTTTGAGCTCCTTACACAGCAGAGAACAGGGATTATGTGATCACTTGGTTTTTTTTAAAAAAAGGGGGAATATAATTTTTGTAAGAACTTACTGTAAAATTATTTTCTCTGAATCCTCTGACAGATGCAGCCACTACATAGTTTCCTCACAAAGTTTGCTGCCTAGTCTTTGTCCTGTAGAGGGCACATTACCCATTTGTGAGTAAACTATGAAGTGGCTGCGTCTGTCAGAGGACGTAAGAGAAAGGTATATATAATGTTTTTTATATCTATATCTACAACACAAATGTTTTGCCTTTCAATTTCTATGTTAAACTAATTGGGTTGTTTGAGACGATGAGGGTTAACATTTACTTTAGCATTACCAATAGTGATTTTCAACCCTCCTCATTCTCGCTGATCTCAAATATGTAGCAAACCTGCTATAAAATTTTATATAAAAGCTTCATATGACTGGTATGAAAAGCACATAGATTTTGTACACTTTCTTTAGACAACTACTAAAAATTCTCAAACAGAAAAAAATAGTATCTATGATAAGAAAACCAAAACAAATAGTAAGGCACAATTGGCATTTTGAGAAAATATTTTTTTTTCTAGTAAACAGAACTACTACTGGATTTGTACAGGTTTGCTGAACAAGCAGCATAAGGCATATTCACAGGACACAAATAGACAAGAATGATTAGTCAGAGACAGAATAAATTTACTGATCAAAAGCAAAGACATTAATAGTTGAAAAACCAGAGTAACAAAAATTAGCATTTCCCAATCTTCAAGCAATTTAGGGCTAAGCAACAGGTCTGCTTTCATTGCTCACCCCTTCCCATCACCTTTTCTTAAAACTGGTCATACGTTGTTTTTTTCCTTCAGCCAAACTAAGACTCCACCATCCACACATCAATCGCTGTCCGAGAGAAAAAAATGTGATGCATGCAATAATTTTGTTTCAGCGCAGAGCAGTGTGAGGCACTGGATTGAACTTTATGGGATGTCTGTGTGACATCGCTATAAAATCAGTTAAAAAAAAAAAAGGAAAACCATGTGATCTGCTTAGCTCAGTACTTCATTTCATCACTGCGCTGATCTCAGCTTGATCGCAGTGCACAGCAGCCGCTGCATTGCTTTGCTTGGCCTCGGTTTGATCTTTAACTGCCCCAGTGCTGCACATGTGATCTGACACCAGCCATTTGATTGTTTGACAGTTTGGTTGAGAGCACATCCAATGTTACAGTTACATTCCTGGCACATGCTGGAAAGGTAACTTTTTAAAAAAACTCTTAAAGTGGAACTTTATTCAGAAGAATAAAGCAGAACTTTACCCATAACAACTTGATAAAAAAAATAATGTTCTTTAGCAAAGAATATACATTCCACATTAATAATTATGCCAGAGGCTGCCATTTTGCTGAAGTCCAGAGCCCCTGAACAGCAGTAAATCATAAAGTAGAACTAAACCATACGATTTAACAGTTTCAAAAAACAGTTACATTCCTGGAATGCCGGGATTGCTAACTGACTAATTTTGCTGGTGTCCTCAACCAAACTGTCAAACCATCAAATGGCTGGTGTCATAACTGATCACATGTGCAGCACCATGGCGGTTGCCGATCAAACTGAAGCAGCTTCCTTGGCTTTAAAATATAGAAGGGTTTAATTCTGCTTTAAGGCTGTCAGCAGATTGGCCTCTACAAACTCAGCAGTGCCTAAAAATGGAGAGCAACTGAGCATGTGCAGATCAGAAGACAGTGTATTACTGGACAGGCACTGATCTTTAATGTTTTACATAGCTATACCTGCAAAAGGGGCCAGCCTAAAGTGATCTAGCAGGACTTAAATTTTCTGACTAAAGTTCAACTTTAAGTCCTGCTAGATCACTTAATGCTGGCCCAGTTTACAGGTATAAGTAGCTATGTAAAGCATGAACAATAAGCGTATGCAGTTAAAGCGGTAGTATCCTGCTTTTTGACACTTTTAAACTACAGGTAAGCCTATAATAAGGCTTACCTGTAGGTACAATTAAGATCTCCTAAACCGGCGCGGTTTAGGAGATATTTGCAATGCATGCAGCTGCTCACGCGAGGGGGGACCTTCAGCTTTCTTTGCCGGGACGTAATCGTGGCTCCGGCCAATCACAGCGCCGGAGCCGCCGAAACCGGAAGAGACGCCGAGGGATCATGGCAGCGCCCACAGCGGTGTCCGGGGGTCCGTGTCGGGGCTTCGTTCTAAGGTAAGTAATACATAATGAGCTAGTATGCGATGCATACTAGCTCATTATGCCTTTGTCTTGC
Source organism: Pelophylax lessonae (assembly GCF_965119305.1). NCBI lineage: Eukaryota > Metazoa > Chordata > Amphibia > Anura > Ranidae > Pelophylax > Pelophylax lessonae. The sequence continues at coordinate 71,989,625 of NC_138772.1, read as the reverse complement.
AGGTTTTTCGGGTTTACAACCGCTTTAAAAAATCCATTAATATCCAGTGATACACTGTCTCATCTTGCTCTGCACATGCTCTACTTTTAGGCACTGCCAAGTTTGTAGAGGCTGATCTGCTGACATCCTTAAAGCAGAATTAAAAACTCCTATCCTTTACAGCCAAGGAAGATGCTTCTGTTTGATCTGCAACTATCATGGTGCTGCACATATGATCAGTTATGACAGACTGTCAGTCTGACATCGATAGTGTATAAACTTCTGGAGGGGATGATAAGGGACTATATCGTAGAGTTTGCTAAAGACAACAACATCATCAGCAGTAATCAGCACGGGTTTACAAATGGGCATTCTTGTCAAACCAATCTCTTAACATTCTACGAGGAGGTGAGCTGTAAGCTAGATAGGGGCAGACCAGTGGATGTGGTGTACCTGGATTTCGCCAAGGCGTTTGATACAGTTCCCCACAAGCGCCTAATTTATAAAATAAGGTCTCCAGGTATCGACCGCAGGGTTTGCTCTTGGATACGGAATTGGCTAAAAGGGCGTGTCCAAAGGGTGGTAATAAACAGCGCATACTCAGACTGGTCTGAGGTGGTAAGTGGGGTCCCCCAAGGCTCAGTCCTAGGACCAACCTTGTTCAATTTATTCATAAACAGCATTGAGGACGGGATTAGTAGTTCTATATCAGTTTTTGCAGATGACACAAAATTGGGCAGGGCAATAACTGCACAGCATGAAGCAGATATCTTACAGAATGACCTGGACAAAATTATAGAGTGGGCTACGACATGGCAAATGAGGTTTAATGTGGAGAAGTGTAAGGTTTTGCACTTGGGGACTAAAAACATAAAAGCACAATACACGTTAGGGGGGGAACCCTTGGGGGAAATCAAAAATGGAGAAGGATCTGGGAGTCTTGGTAGATGATAGATTAGGCAATAGCATACAATGTCAAGCGGCAGCTGCCAAAGCCAGCAGAATATTAGCATGCATAAAGAAAGGGATGTATTCCAGAGATAAGACTATAATCCTTCCACTTTATAAAACTCTGGTCCGACCGCATCTGGAGTATTCTGTCCAGTTCTGGTCGCCAGTCCTCAGGAGGGATGTGCTGGAGCTGGAGAGGATCCAGAGAAGGGCAACTAAACGGATTAGGGGATTGGAGGACCTTAACTATGAAGAGCGTCTGCAATCGTTTGATTTATTCTACCTGGAGAAGAGACGCCTGAGAGGGGACATGATAGCAATTTATAAATATCTCAATGATGATCTCTGCATAGAAAAAAAGCTATTCAGTTGTAGGGAATGCATGAGGACTCGAGGGCATTCATTGCGATTAGAGGAGAAGCGTTTTAACCTCAGGCAACAGGGGGTTCTTTACTGTTAGAGCTACAAGATTGTGGAATTCTCTACCACAAGAGGTGGTTTCTGCGGGAAGTATGGTGGCTTTCAAAAGACTCTTAGACCTACATCTCAAGGATCAGAACATTCAGAGGTATGTGAGATGATTACGGCCACACACACCTACACAGGTTGAACTGGATGGACTATTGTCTTTATTCAACCTCACCTACTATGTAACTATGACACCAGTCATTTGATGGTTTGACAGTTTGGTTGAAAACACAAACAAATGTTGACAGTTAGCAACCCAGGTATTCCAGGAATGTAACAGTTTTTTGAAAACGTTAAATTAATGGGTTTAGTTCCGCATAATGATTTACTGCTGGAGCTCTGGGCTTCAGCAAAATGGCAGCCTCCAGCAAAAAGAAACAGGAGAAATGCTGGAGTCAGTTTACAGCACACAGTAATGGTGGTAGCATAATTGTTAATGTGGAGTCGATGTTCCTTGCTAAAGAACATTATTATGGGTTCTCCTTTAAGTGATTAAGGTTTCCAGGACTGCCATGTGCATGTTCCAGGTCACAGTCTTCCTGGATAGTGCAGTCAGGGTCAGACAGACAGCACTATAGCTTGTCAGAAACAGCAGATGCCATATTCCTACCGTCACAAGTTTCTTTAAAGATATAAAAGAATGAATGATTTTTAAAGCTGCACAGAGACGTTAAATAAGCCTAAAATGGTCTGAGAAATTATCCTTATTCCATTATTTTATCTGTCAATGATGCAAATTTACCCTAGATCCATAAGTGTACAGGACAGAAATTACATAAATGTTGAACCGAGTTGTTGCAAACAGCATTTCTACTTCTATGTCAGCTCTCCTGTAAGCTAAGTGCATCATAATAACTACTTGAGGAATGTACAGGGCACACACATAAGTAATAATAATAAAAGGGCAAGGAATGCAACGCACTTTAAAGTAGTTCTATACTCAAATAGCAATCCTCAACTATTGTGACAAACCTGTTCCGTTAAAATACAAAAAAAAATAAAAAAAAAAATATGGGAAATCCTTTTCCTTCAAGAGAAAAGGACTATTGCCGCCCACCATTTTTGTATGATGACTGTTTAAAAGAACAATCTTCTGGTTGGCAGGTCATGAATGCACTGCTGGCAACCATCTGACCTCAAGAAACGTAAAGGTGGCTGGCAACCTGTCTTGCAGATGGTGGAATGGACTTGAACTGTGAAAGCTGTGCCTAAAAAAAGCAATCAAATGTCAAAGGTCTTGTCTCCCGGTATTATCTCCCTGCAGCTGATATTTCTCCTCATTGTGGACTTACCACGCCTTGTTCTCCTCTCTGTATAGAAGTAGACAATTTGTCAGAGGACAAGGCTTTCCTTTCTCATGTCAGAGCTGCCCTGCTGATGACTAGTCAGATAATATTCAAGAAGCAGCAGAAGAGGTGGAGTAACACACATCAATACATTAAGTGAAGCAAAAGCGGGGAGATCCTTGCTTGTCCTGCAGGTATTCCTTCCTCTCCAGCAAGGAGAACAGTGAGCAGCACAGTAGAGATTTCACCATATCTCACTCCAAACCTCTTTAGACTGGCAGTCAGAGGCAGCAGGGTTTTAGATAATGTCACGATGCATATACACCGCTTTACCGCTGATAAACCTGGATTGCCTAGGTACCGGAAGTTTACGGCTATATTTTAGGAAGAATTCAGGACAAAAAAGGTAAACTTTTTGTGGTACTTCTTAGGCACAATAAAGTTGAACTATAGGCATGACATTTTTTTTTTTCATTTTGGATACAGCAAGGGAGGGTTATAACCCGTCAGATGTATTTTCACCATCTGTGTCCCATTGTGAAGATTTCACTTCAATTCCTGTCCCAAATCCAAACAGGAAGTGAGAGGAAATCCCTGCAAAATTAGATTTCCTTGGGGACCCCCAGGTCACCAGAATTCGTGTCCCCCATTGGGAGAGTTCCCTTCTGTTACTTTCCTGGGGACAATGAAAAATGTGGGATTTTCTTTTATTTTCGATAACAGTAAACAGGACAAATAGAGGGAGAGAATCTTCATAACGGGGCACAAACAGCAATAAAACATGACAATCATTCCAATCCCTATCCACTCTTGAAAAACTAAAAAAGTATTGCTTTTACTTATACTTAAACAAACAAATCTTCACTTTTTATGTTTAAGCCTGTTCAATGTTCATTAAAGATTGTGTTGGTGTATGTATGCATCTTTTGTTGATATAAATTATTAGTAGAGGTGCACAGAATGGAAATTTTTGGTGCCAAAACCGAAAATGCTGGATGCACATGGCTGAAAACGACAGTTTATAAAAAATATTTATATTTTTATATATAATTGTATATACTTTATAATATCATGAATTTAAATGACTATGAATTTATGGTCACCCATTTTTGGTACCCTTAGCACTTTAAAATCTATGTAGGCCTTCACACTGGTTTGTTGCGCTTCCGTTGTGGTGTTAAAAATCTTGCTTGCTGCGTTTTTGGTCAGTTAAAAAAACTGCACCAAAAAACACACCTCCTCATTGAAATGCATTGAAAATGCAGCAAGAATGCATCAATAACGCACCCGTGTTATGTTTTTTTATGTGGTTTTTGAGTCACATGACCTACAAAAAAACAAACTATAATATAAGCACAGGAAATCTTTGTAAAATGGTCGTAAAATCGCAGTAAAACTACCGCAAATTAGTTTTCAGTGTCATTATCGGCACCTTTTTCTCTTATCGGCAAAATGCAGACACCATTTTAGGCCTGATATGTTTCAGGGTCCTAAATTTAGGTGCATCTCTAATTATTAGTTTATATCTAACAATCATTTGCCTTGTTCCTTGCTTAGTTCACCCATATGCCAAACAAGGCCACCACAGGGGATTGAGAGGGTCACAGGGAGCCCAATCTGTAGGGATATAGTCCGCATGCTAGAGCAGATGGACTATATGCTTTAACCGCTTGCCGATTGCCCCACATATGTGTACTGAGGGGTAGCAGCTACTACAGGCGAAGGCATGTATGTCTTCTGCGACTATCTCACGCTGTGATTGGACACAGCGAGAGCCAATGAGTGGGTCTGGCAAACTCACCGAATGTTTCTGACAGAGGCAGAACGGCGGTCTGCCTATGTAAACAAGGCAGATCGCCATTCTGTGACAATGGTGTCCCTGGTCCCCAAAAAGTGTCACTTAGTGTCTGATTTGTCCGCCACAATCCCGCTATAAGTCACTGATCGACGCCATTACTAGTAAAAGAGAAAAAAAAGTTCCATAAAAATATCCCATAGTTTGTAGAAGCTATAACTTTTGCGCAAACTAGGGATCGGCTGATTATTTTTGGCGGCTATTCATTTTTTTTGAAGTATTGGTATTGCCCACAAACTTGCTGATGCCTGCAGCTACAGACATCACCCCGGTACCTTCTTTTAGAGCCGATGATCGGCTTTCTTGTAACAACAACCGATGTGGCTAAGCAGCCGCTCGGATGTAATAATAAGCAGCTGGAGGGGACGTCCCCCGTCTGGGTCTCCCATCCCACCGGGCTGGCCGAAGATCTGAACAAAGCTGGAATAGGCTTTGATTAGGTCTCCGATGTAATAACCTGGAAGCGATGACATGAGACCATTTCCGGTTACTGAAGCCTTAAAGGTGCCAGCTTTTTAAAAAAAATGACAGTATTCAAAACAGCCAAACTTGGCGTTTTTAATGCTTTTAAGTGCAGAGGAGATGTTTGGGGTCTTATAGACCCCAGATCCCTCCATAAAGAGTACCTGTCACTGCTTATTACTGTCACATAGGATGTCTAAATTCCTTGCGACAGCAATCAAAGTGATCAAAAAAAATTTAAAAGGATAGTTTAAAAATAAAAACTTTAAATGTGCAGAAAATAGGCACCAAATATCGGCCTGGAAAATCGATATTGGTCAATTCCTAGCACAAATCAATTAATATACGCTTATTGGGATTTTTCTTTCTTACCAAAAACATGTAGCGGAATACAAATTGCCCCAAGCTGACGAAGAATGGTGATTTTTTTTTACATTTTTTATTGGCTGTGTTTTATAACAGAAAGTAAACAATATTGTTTTTTTTGTTTTTTCAAAATGGTTGCTCTTTTTTGTTTATACCGAAAAAAAAAGAAAAACACAAAAAGAAAGCTCTATTTGTGTGTGGGGGGACCAACTTTATTTGGTTACAGCATTGAGAAACAACCCAATTGTCAGTTAAAGTAACGCAGTGCCATATCGCTAAAAATTACCTGGTCATGAAGGGGGTTAAACCTTCTGTTAAAAGCAATTTTGATCCATGTCAATATACCATTTCTGTACATTCCTAAATAATGGCATGCAACCCAACTCGATTTCTTTTTTCCAGAGCTGAATGTAGTCATATCAATTTCAGACTTTCCTGGGTTACTGAACAACACTGTGCACGTATGAAAAAAAAAAAAAAAAAAAAGCCTACAGATCGTGGATATGTAAAATAAAATAAAAAATTAAATAAGAAAAAAAAAAAAGCTTGCACTGACTTTTATGTTTGTGTGCACAGCAGTGTTTTGTACGGGGATTAATAATTACTTCTCTAGGATGCTCTTGTACCCTCCTTATGCTATGACTCTCAAACCACAGAGCCCTAAACAGAAGCCTTCTACAAGTCCATAAACTTTTGTGGTCCCCATGCGATCGGTTTCAACTCTGCACAGCATGTATGTGCACTGCAAACAACATTTACTTATAAAACAAGAGCAGTCACACCTGCACACACAAGTCCTTACCAGTTTGCTATAGTGGTATTTGCAGTAACCGCAGTACTGGACATTGTCTGCTCCATTTCCTTCCTCTTCACAAAGAAGGCCAGCAAACTGTGCACTGAAACAAGAAGCATGCATCAGGTGTGTACTATGACTCATTTCCCAGCTGTAATGTTGGTGTAACAGGCCTTTAATATCTGAATTAAATAACGGACCTTTGTTGCTCCTCTGAGTTTTGTTTTCCAAATGTCCTTCTCCAGGCCACCATTAGAAGAAAAACCTTTGCGAGAAACCTAAAATCAAGCTGCCTTTCTCTGTTCAGTTTATGTACCAATTCCACAGCAGCAAGCATGAAATAATTCAACTTCACTGTAAGTGATGCTGATCCCAAAACTAGTAGGCATCTTGAGAGTTGGAAAATGGCAGCTTCCATCTGAGGCTGCTCACACAGGTATTCTGCATTGTAATAGACTCTCTAGAATCAATATGACCCAGATGAAACTCCGGTAGCTAACACCTACAATTATCTCCCAACAGCACTGATTTGACTCACCACTGGTGTTCTGGTGGTTTTTGGCGCCAAGAACCCAGTGCTGGTAGTGCTCTACAATTCTGAGCATTGAAAACAAGTTAAAGGCAAGCACTACTACCTGATGAGGAAATTGCATATTAAATATTTCCTTTTTAATAATGTGGCCCACTTATGAACTCTAAACCTCCAAATCTTGGTTAACGGGATATATAAGGACATAAATATGGCTTTACCTTAGCTGACTTCATACTAAAGGAATGTTATTGTTAACTGACCAGGATGTGGCTGAGCCCACTTTCTTCTTTACGATTGGCAATTTTCTTAAATTCAAGTCCTATATTACCACACCCAAAATCTAAAATCTTAGCCTCGGCTTAAGAGCTTGCTATCATGCAAGTGTCTGTGATCATCTGCCATGTCGTGAGGGGGGGGGGGGGAACTCTGTGGCAAAACAGCATCTTTAGTTAGGTATTCTTATTATATTTTCTAATATTGTCTGTATATCTGTCATTTCTTTAAATAAATGTTATACTATACAGTAAGTATTTGTGTGATCTCACTTTGCCCACATCAAATACAACCCCAAAAACAAACTATCACATGACAATGACAAAACATAGCGGTACCAAAAGTGGGGATGTGATCAATCTGTGTAAACTAGAGATAAGAATAATGATGCACACTATCATATCTTCTCTGCCTCTACCCTAACCTTTGGCTGACCAGTCCACATTTACACCACGTGCCGCTTTAACATGTTTTCTTTCACGTGTTAAAGCAGCTAAATGAGTTGAAATGGGATGGCAGTACATACATATATTATATATATATATATATATATATATATATATATATAAAATTTAAAAAAGGACCTGCCTTTGGCAAAAGGTTCACATCTGTGTGTTATGGTATGCTAAAGCATGCATGCAATGAGGCATGCTGGCAAGGTGTATTAGGTTACATTTAAATCTGTATGAGGCCTAATACTTAATCCCTCAACGGCGCACCAAAATACAATCTTATTACCTGAATTAAACTTTAATTTCTCCAAACACTTAGGGCACCCTCATACTTGCGAATGTACCCGAGGGTTCCCAGTGATTAGCTGCGGGAGGCAGCCCCATTGAAGGGAATGGGAATCTGTAGTTCCCACAGCTAATGGCAGCCACTTGCGTGTGTTTGCTCACAAGTCCAGGGCCAATCACTCGCAGGTGATTGCATGAAAGGAGCAATGATAAGCTGCGGGAGTCAGCAGCTTCCTAATGTTTTCAAAGGGCCATCCTCTCTCAGCTAATTGCGGGGAACCCCTGCTGGGGTTCTCACATGCTAAAAGCTCTCTGGTATGTACACTCTCAGGAATGTACCCTTAATCTCACCTTAAAATTTAAAAGAAAAATTCAAAAACATCACTGCTTCCTACCCACTAGGGCATGACACAAGACCAAAAACTGAATTTGTGCTTTAAACCTTGAAACTGACCACATCAGGTTGTGCCACAGCAAGAAATGTGAAGGAGATCTATCTACCAGTTCCTTCCACCCAACTCAGAACATTTTCCCAACATCCCCACTATTTAGCCAATGAGTTCTTACATCTAGGAGAGAGGTGTACATTGTTATAGCGTAACCATCCACAAGTAAACTCTGTTACGCCCCGTACACATGGGCTAAATGCTGGCCGACATCAGCCAGTTCAATAAAAACTGGCCAACCTGCAGCCTTGTGTGTATGCCAGCCGGCCTGACAGAAGCTGGCCGTTTCACCGGCTTTTGTCAGACGAGCATGCCTGAAAACCAGCGGCAGGCCAGTTCTCGATTAAATCTGAGTGTTCTGTCAGAACACAACAGCTCAGCGGGGCAGATTGATGTACTCACGTCGGATCGTTAAGCGGCTCCAACCAGAGCGTTTTTTTTTTTTTTTTTTCGTTCAACCTGCTAGATTAAACAGAAAAAAAACAAACAGTGTGTACCAGGCTTTACTCCTCAGAAGACCATATGAGCAAAGTTTATGTCAAGGGTCCCCAAACTATGACCATCCAGTTGTTCAGGAACTACATTCCCATCATGCCTAGTCAGGTCTGTGAATGTCAGAGTTTTACAATGCCTCATGAGACCTGTAGTACCGCAACATCTGGAGGGTCGTAGTTTGAAGATCCCTGGTTTATGTAGATAGTAACATCAAACAACTTACCAAGTGACATGAAAGGCTTGTCGACATCCATGTTTATTGCAGGTCATACAAGCCCCAGTAGCAGCTTTGCTCTCTCTCCCTTGTTCATCACAAATATAGCAAGTCTAGAAAAAAAAATCATCAGACTTTAACTTTTTCACATAATAAATGTGAAAAACTGCAAAGACCACCCCACCCCCACCACACACAGACACCACCTTCATTAGGGATTGACTGATACAAGTGCATGCTAACACACGCGCGTTACAGTGTTTTGCCACTCATTCCGAAAAGTCCCAGTTTGCCTCACCTGCTGCAACTAGTAAGGTCCATTTAAATATAAAAGTGGTGCAGAGCCACACTAAAGAAATAAAAAAAAAAAAATCGGAATAAAAGTCTAACTCTGGGCAAATAATGAAACATCCTCCCATACAATTAGGAATCCCCCCACTGCATGGCTAGTTTAGCAACAGAGTTGGGCTTTAGGGCCCCTCTAAACCATATGCATTGCGTTGCGTGCAATATGGAGGTGGGGGGGGGGGGGGCTTTATTATCACCCTAGAGTGAGGCTTTAAAGTGGTCTTGAACCTAAAAACAAACATTTAATATATTGCAGTTTACCAGGCCACTATTTAATCCTCTCAGGCAAGATGGTTATGTACACTAACTATGATACGATATAGTTATATTGCAACCAGGATATATCGATTTTGACAATCTCCACTGTAACACCATTGCGTGATCTGTTTTCATACTATTTCGTACCGCTTTCATAGCGAGCATACGATAATCTGATCGTTAGTACACAGCTTTCGAGAGCCAATCACGTCAATTTATGCAAAATTATTCAATGGGACAAGCACAAAAATTTTTCTTGTATGATACCAGATTGTACAATTTTAGTTTAATAAGTACAGTTGTTGTCTGAAAATACAATACAAATACACTAAAGCACGACATCACTTCCAATTTTTTAGTCTGTCATACGAGAAGTTTCATAACTTTAGTAACCTCTTTATTTTTGATATAAGATAAGCCTTTGGGAAAAAGGTTTTAAATAAATAAATAAATAAATAAAAGCTGATCACTGTAAGCACCCCTGTCAGTGGTAAATGGTTGTCTCATTCCTGTAAGTGCCGATTCACACTATGATGCGGGAATCAGCTCAATTCCAGTGCTGGTTTCCGCATCGCACAGGACACACAGACAGTTTCACACTGTCCTGTGCAAACCGCTGCGGAGGTCAAAAGAAAGTTAATGACACCCCCAGATCTGTTAGCAGATCGCAGTGAGAACTGTCAAATTGTGGAGGAATCGGATCACATGGGTGTGAATGTGACCGATTCCAGTGAGGACCAAAAAAAAGGGTCCTGCATCATTTGGACCTAAATGCAATGAAAATGGCTGAATTTGCATCGCACAGATATGGTAAGTGATCTACACAGTAATGCAGTGCGAATCACATGTGATGTCTGGCATTGCGCTAGTGTGAACTGGCACTAACTGCTACCTCTGCTGGACAGCTTGGTCTGTTGAGGGAAGTTAAATAGACTAAAGCCCCGTACACACGCACAGATTGTTGGCCGTAAATTGTTGGCCAACGTCCGATCTGCCGATTGTAGGCTTGTTAGTATGATGCTTCCGACAACCAACTGCGAATTTTCGGCCGAAAAAAATCTGGTGTGCATGCTATAAAATTTTTGTTGGCCAACAAAGAACGGCTGATTGTTCCTCAGTCAGTACAGATTTCGGCAGACAAAAATCAGATGAGCAAGACTGGGCATGCTCAGAGAAGAAAAAACACACGGAAAGTAAACCAGAACATGACATCACTTCTGAAGTTGTTTTTTGTTGGCCAACAAAAGTCCAGTGCAAGTCTAGAGCACATTTCAACCAACAAACAACACTGGACAAAAGACGGCCGATCGGTTGGCCAACAATCTGTGCGTGTGTACGGGGCTTTAATGGCAGAATCAACAGGTGACAATAAAGGGGGGGGGGGGGGGGGAACTGCAACAAACACATCTAAGAATGAGTAAACTGCATTATATATATATAAATATATATATATATATATATATATATATATATATATATATATATATATATATATATATATATATATATATATGGATTTAGCACTGTTTTAAAAAGGTAAACACTGTTTCCTGGAAATACACTATAATTTCCATTTATGATTATTTAAAAAAAAATAAATAAATAATAATAATAATGATAAAATGGAAGAGAAGTTTAATTCCACTACTGTAATCCATAAAATAAAATAATAAATGTCAAAAATAATGAGTCTTTAAAATCACCTTAACCACTTCTGGACCCCCCATTTTTTTTTGCGATACGGCACTGTGTTACTTTAACTGACAATTGCACAGTCGTGCGACGCTGTACCCTAATAAAATTTATGTCCTTTTTTCCCCACACATAGAGATTTCTTTTGGTGGTATTTGATCACCTGTGCGTTTATTTTTTGCACTTTAAACAAAAAAAGAGCAACAATTCTGAAAAAAAAACAGTATTTTTTACTTTCTGCTATATAACATTTCCAATAAATAAATTCAAAATTCTAATTTTTTTCATTTTAGGCCACTTTGTATTCTGCTACATATGTTTGGTATAAAAAAACCCAATAAGTGTATATTGATTGGTTTGCGCAAAAGTTATCACATCTACAAACTAGGGGAAACATTTATGTCATTTTTATGATCAGACACCTAACATTTTTTACACTTTTGGGGGGGACCAATGACACTACTACAGTAATCAGTGCTAAAAATATGCACTGTTACTGTACTAATGACACTTGCAGGAAAGGGGTTAACACCAGGGGCATTCAAAGGGTTAAATGTGTCCCTAGGGGTGCTTTCTAACTGTGTGGGGGTTGTATTTATTGAACGAACACAGAGACCTGTGTTCCTAAATAAGAGGAACAAAGGATCCCTGTGTTCATCACTGACAGAACAGTGGTCTGCCGTGTTTACAACTGCAGACCGCCATTCTGTCTCCACAAGGAGCGATCGCGGGTGCCCGATGGCAATTAATGCCGCCCGGACCCGCTGATTGGCTCCCCCTATGGCGAATGGTCGCGCGCGCACGCCCCAACTAGCCCTCCCGTGAAGCGATGTACAGTTACGTAGTTTCGAGGGACAAAGCTAACCTGCCGCATATGTACTGCTGGCGGTCGGCAAGTGGTTACAGACTAAGCCTTTTTCTGATACTTGTTGCTTACAAGTTAAAAATCTGTATTTTTTGTTACAAAATGACTTCGAACCCCAAAACATTATATATACTTTTTTTTAGCAGAGATCCTAGAGAATAACATGGCGGTCGTTGCAATTGAATCCACCTCTTTAAAGTGGTTCTTTGCATTAAGGTAAAAATCCCCCTGTGACACAGACTAGCCCCCTCTTCCCTCTTCTATTTACCCGAATCCCATCACGATCCAGCCTTTGACTCCTGCAAATCAACTTCAGTGAAGAGGGAATGGGGGGGGGGGGGTGGAGTTGAGTCCCGCTGTCTGTGTTTGAATAGGCTTCAGTGCCTTGCGACAAGCAAGAAGTCCCTGCACGATTTTTAAACTCACAGCCCGCACGGGAACGCGGGCTCCGTGCCATTAAGATCCCACGTTTCGCTGTGTGGGTGGTTGCAGCTGCGGGTTTTTTTGCAGGTCCTGCAGTGGCAGCACCCACACAGATGTGAACCTAGCCTCAATGGACACAGCAGCTGGGCTTGGCAGAGAGTGTCCCCAAGGGAATTTGTTTCCTATTGGGGGGCTTCAGCAAGAGAGGATGAGCTCGGAGCACCGTCTGGGGACCCCAGTAGCTGAGTATGAACATTTTTTTTTTTTAATAAAACAAAAAAACATTTATTTTACAACCAGTTTAAGTCACAGTATGCAGAATTTTGGCTGGATACAGTATGGAGCGGTCACAGGTGAAATGTGCTCGGGCCCCAGTGAGAGTACACCCTGTGAGTGCCATCTCTCCTAGCCCTATATGTCACAAAAATGCAGCTGCCCGGAGTTCTATTTCAACAAAACACTAAACATGCAGGTTTCCTGCTTTTCCATCATCCAAATCTACTTAAGAAGGATTGGGACAGTCACAAACTAGATTTGCTGTGATTGGATAGGGGAGAATAAAACAATGAAATATTGTGGCTTTCTGGTCATGTGGAGACAAAACTGCTTACAAGAAATAAATCCAACCAGCCAGTCAAGTGAATCGGCTGGGGAGGAAGTGGCTCGTTCATGCCGATGATTTGGAAGTTACGTTGTTAGGATGGTTGTGCACCATGCAAAGAGGGCAAAGAGTGCCTCCATTCCCACGGGAAGAGGACACCTCCAACCTTCTTCTAGGAAGCAGGTTTCACTGGCCAGAAAGGCTTTAACCCCTCGGGTGCTGGCAGAGGCAGTCATGCTTAGCAGCCATCCTCTCCGCAGGTCTATGCCTTCATTGTAGGCCTCGTTTACATGTACCCTTCCCCTTCTCGAGGCCTCTAGGTCTAGCCTTTTATGAGACAGAAATCACTTGTACGCTCCAAATGTGTGCTGGAGATTTTCCCACGTTTGTTTGGTAAATGGCAATCAACACGGGCATCAGCCTGACCTGAAATGGGGGAATTTAAGAGCTTGATTTCTTATTTAGTGGAATTGCCTTACCTTAACGATTGCCAAAATACCCTTCTCCCTCCTAAAGTGTGCCTGCCGGCATCAGGAATGCTAACAGCACACAGGAACTGCTGAGCCCATTATAAGAATGGCTGTCCTGGAAACTGTGACCAGGGGGCATCAATCTTTTAGCATGGTTATGAAAAGTGACTGTGATGTTCTAATGGCTGGCATGGCAGACTATTATTTTTTTGCATAACAATAATATAGAGAGTGTATAAAAATAAACGTAAAGCCACAGTAAAATATGTTGTGTATAAAGTGTTAACAAGCAGGTTTTTATTTTAGGACTTTGTACATCTCTTCTGCTATAGATGTTTTTTTCCTGCCGATCAGGACTTTTATTTTTTATTTTTTGTTTACATACACACAGCTCAGTGTACGGTGTTGGCAAAAAGCAACTCCCCTGCGTGTACATGTGCTTGGGACTGACGTCACCCCAGTGCAACCAATCAAGATGACAAAACCCGGAAGAAGACTGGTTGAAGATGGAAGTGACTGAGATGGAGGGAAGCGCTGGCTTTGCAGCGCTGCAGGGGGGTCGCTGTGTCTGGAAAGTCCGCCATAACAGGCTGTACATGCTTCCACATTACAGCAAAAAGATCCTGGTGGCCCAAAACTGGTCATTTTGTTGCTGGTTTAGGTCTACTTTAAAAATGAGAAGTTTGGGGTTTGTACAAAAATATAAAAACAAACATACTTTTACCTCTATGCCGCAGCATCAGTGTAATGCTGCAGTTGTCTTTCGTCAGCTATAAGACAAGAGCACATGATTGCTGATCGCTCATTTCTTGGTCTGCTTTGAGAGAAAAGCCCGCTCAGCTGTGCTCCTACAGTGCATACAGGAGTGTCAGGCTGGGGTAGGAGCAGGCTTCTCATATCCATGTGGCAGAGGCAGCTGTCAATCAGGCAGCTGGGTGGTTCCAGACAATATTGATGGGATCCTTCTAGATCCTAGAGCGGCTCTGCCACATCAGCTGATAGCGGGCAATAGCCTACCATCAGCTGTATCTGTATCACAGGATAACAAAAGTAAGTTCACTTTGGCCAAACTTCTCTTTTAACCGCTTGTCGACCGTATAACTTACATTTACGGCAGCAAGGCGACACAGCTGCGCCAGATTAAATACCTAGTTTGTTAACTGACACTTCTGGGCAGAGGGTGTGTGCGCCTATCCTGGCGACCCGGCCGCATTGTGATATAACACAGCAGATATTGATCACTTGGTGCCAGGCAATGGATTACAGCCGACACCCGGCGATCGTCATGAATTTACACAGGACAGAGCCCAGATGGTAGGCAACAATGAGAAGACCTCCAAAAACGGGAATGGTTTTACCGGTGGAGGCAACAGACATTTTTTTTCCTACTCATCTTTTCAGACTTTTTATCAATAGTTTTGTATTTTTCTAGGGTCAGTGTCACTACTGGTAGCATAAGGGGATACCTGGACCCTATAGAGGTTGCACAGGCATTCCAACTCCTCCAGGATGGCACATCAATACGTGCCATTGCCAGAAGGTTTGCTGTGTCCCCTAGCACAGTCTTAAGAGCATGGAGGAGATTCCAGGAGACAGGCAGTTACGTCTAGGAGAGCTGAACAGGGCCGTAGAAGGTCCTTAACCCATCAGCAGGACCGGTATCTGCTCCTTTGTGAAAGGAGGAAAAAAGGTGGGCACTGAATGTCTCTAACCAAACAATCAGAAACAGACTTCATGAGGGTGGCCTGACGTCCTCAAGTGGGCCCTGTGCTCACTTAAGCAAAATGGACTAGCCTGCTGCATTATTTTTCACTCTGATTTTTGGGGCGTCTTTGAATTCAGCCCTTTGTAGGTTGATCATTTTCATTTCCATCAAAGGATGTGGCATTCTTTCGATCTTAACACATTACCCAGTACATATCAGTATAGATATCCAACATATTTTCCCCATTGAGATCTGATGTGTTTTCAAAGTGTTTATTGTACATTCACATCAGTCCCTGCTCTCAAGGAGCTTACAATCCAAGGTCCCAAACTCACATTTTTAAATACAGTACACATACTACAGCCAATTTAGACAGGAGGCAATTGACCTACCAGCAAGTCTTTGTAGTGTCTGAGGAAACCAGAGTAGCCAGAGGAAACCCAAGGCACAGGGAGAATATGCAAACTCCATGCAGGTAGTGCTGTGATTATATAACATAACACTGGTTTGGTATGTTTAACAGACCAAATGTGAGTTAATAAGAATCCTTTATGGTTATGGTACAACCAGTGTGCCCATAGCTGGATCAAAATTTGTCTGCTTTATGTTGAATCAGACAAATTTCGATCTGTTTATAGCCAGCTTAAAGCATCGTGGCTAGCTGGTGCAGGCAGCACCTTGAATCACACACAGTACAAGGCTCTTTAAGGGTTAAAAGCCTCTCCATATTTCTCTATTGTTCTGTCCCCACTCCAAAGTCCCTCAGTTTATTTGTAGGGAGGTGAATTCTTTGTGTCTGATGTCTGTGCCTGTGATTTGGGCAGGTTTATTTGTCAATGACAATCCATGCATTTTCTTGCACACATCAAAGGGGAGAGAAGGCTCTTCCGTGTCTGCAGTCAAGATTCCCTCATTTCCTGTTGCTGTCTGCTCCGGCTTCAGATTAGCAGCAATAAGACTAGAGGGCCGAGAAACAGTGGCTCCAGCATATGGAATTTTAATAAACGGCTTTAGCGTGAGATCTTTCATGCAATAAGCACATATGTGCATGCTCACACAATTATGTGGCGGCCAGATCGATAGGAAATACAAGATTTTTCTTTAGTATGAAAGGGGAAAAGAAAGGATTAGGCGCTGTCTTATTTGTCACAGT
The DNA here is from genome assembly GCF_965119305.1 of Pelophylax lessonae. Lineage (NCBI taxonomy): Eukaryota > Metazoa > Chordata > Amphibia > Anura > Ranidae > Pelophylax > Pelophylax lessonae. Next base: position 71,973,253 of record NC_138772.1, on the reverse strand, counting down.
CACTCATGGGAACGGTAATCCAGAGCAGACACCGACACAGACAGAAATTGATGGGCATCGGGGATAAAATTAAAGCCTTGTTCAAGCTGCAAAATAATACCATTTCATTATTTACTTTACAGATACCGCTCCGCACATATCATGTTCATTTACAGCCTATACAAGCAGAATCACCAATGTGGCAATCATTTGCAGAATCCCAAAATGCAGGTAAGGTGTGGGGCAGTGGCACAGAGTTTGAAAGTTCTAGGAGAAAATAAAAAAATTCCTTCTAATCTGGTTATGCCACCATACAGCAAAACCGAAAACCGGTCTGAGAATATTCGATAATGTGACGGGTGAGAAAAATGTACCGTAACTAGAAGGGGCACCGAATGGAAATTTTGGTGCAGAGACCAAAACTGCAGGATAGCCTTGGTCGAAAGCTAAAAATAGGATTTTTGACTTACCCTAAAATCCACTTCTCTGATGTTCATTGTCAAGACACAGTTCTTCATCTTCATGACCGTAGGGTTATGCTGCCCCCTACAGGAGTAGGACACTAGGCAGGGAAAGGCTTGAGCATCCGCAGATGCCAACACATCCACTTTATAAAACTTTGTGAATGTGTGCATAGACGACCAAGTGGCCGCTTTGCAAACCTGCACCACTGACGCCTGAGGACAGAAGGCTCAGGAAGCACTAAGCACCCAAGTAAAGTGTGCCCTGACAGGTAAAAGAGAAAGCTGACTCTTAATAGAATAAGCCTGAATCACAGTCTGCCTGATCCATCTGGAAATAATCACAGCAGAAGCAGCTAGCCCCTTGTCCCATCCGTGAGGACAAACAGTGAGTCCGACTTTCAAAATGACTCTGTAGCTGCCAGGTACACCCCGATTGCCCGAACCACAGCCAGGGAATGCAAGGAAACTTCCTTAGGATGCTCAGGCTTAGCACACAGGGAAGGCAACACAATTTCTTCATTCAGATGAAAATCGGAGACGACCATAGGAAGGAACGTTGGACATGACCGAAGAACCACCTTATCCCTGTAAACAACTGGATAAGGTGAACGGCAAGACAAAGCCACCAGATCAGACACCCTGCACGCCAAAGTAATAGCCACCAAAAAGGCCACATTCTGGGATAATGTAAGCAGGGGGAATCTCCCGACTATTTTCAAAGCAAGATTTCTGAAGAACTGTCAACACCAAACTGAGGTCCCACAGCAGCAATGGAGACTGCACCAGGGAAGCCAAGTGTCTTCCCTGGAAAAAAAGTACGCACCAAGGAGTGTGGGGTCAATAGATGTTGAAAGAAAAATCGTCAAGGCCGAAACCCGACCCTTGATGGTACTCCAGGTCAAAGGTTGCTCGACCCCTCGCTGGAGGAAAGCCAAGATCAGAGTCTCCGAAAAGGAGGGTGAGCTCCTAGAGACTCACACCACACAATGTACGTCTTCCAAGTACGATGGTAAATTTTCCTGGAAGTAGATTTTCTAGCCTTTAAAAGCATAGGAATTACTAAATTAGACAACCCTCGATCCTCCAGCACTTGGCTTTTAAACAGCCAGGCTGTCAAAGCCAGCGACTGTAAAGCAGAATGGAAGATCAGTCCTTGAGACAGCAGATCTTCCCTGAGAGAGAGGCTCCAATGTACATCAGCGACCAGCCGTAGGCGTACCACGAATGGCGAGGCCAGTCTGGCGCCATTAGAACGACTGGAATCCCTTCTGCCTCAATCCTGCGCAGGAGTCGCGACAAAAGCTTGAGAAGGGAAAAGGCATATATCAAAACGATAATGACTCAAGAAAAGCCACTAGGGCATCTGTGGCTTCGGCTAGAGGGTCCCGAGACCGTGCCACAAACCTCTGGACTTTCCTGTTGAGACGAGAGGCCAACTGGTCCACCTTGGGAGTCCCCCACCGAAGACACAACTGACTGAACACCTCCGGATGAAGTAACAATTCTCCCTAGTCAAATGCCTGTCGAATGAGATAGTCCGCCTGCCAATTTTCCACCCCTGGAATGTGTACAGCAGAGAGGGCTGGAACAATTGTTCTGGCCACCTGAGAATGTCGGCTACTTTCCGAGCCGCCAGCACACTTCTTGTGTCTCCTTGGTGATTGCATAGGCCACGCCTGTGGCATTGTCCAATTGAATCCGTACCAGACAACCCTGGAGACGAGCTGTCCAATGATCCAGGCAAAGCCTGATCGCTCGGAGCTCCAGTACATTAAATTGGTAGCCTGGAGTCCAGACCCCCTGAGCACAATCCGTGCAGAGGCCGCCTCCCCACCCGGATAGTCTGGCGTCCGTGGTGACAGCCATCCAGTATAGGGGAAGAAAGAATTTTCCCTGAAGTAGTGAAGGAGAATGAAGCCACCAAACCAGGGACCCCCTTGTTCTCCAGCTCAACCTGATCAGATTGTTCAGAGATTGGGGATCGAGAGACTGGGGATCCTTCTTCCACTTCACCATAATCTTTTTGCAGAGATCTCGAGTGGAACTGTGCAAATGGAACCGTCTCAAAAAAGGTAGACACCATCAGGCCCAGCACCCACATGCAAGTCCGAAGAGATGACCCTCTGCTGAACAGCATAAGCCGAATCGCCTCCTGCAACATCTGAAGTTTTGCCAGAGAAAGAAACACTCTGGCTGAGTCCAGAGTCAGTCCCAAATATTCCAGGCTCGTGGACGGGACCACAGCAGACTTCTGAAGATTCAGAATCCAACCAAACTCCCTCAGCATTTGCAGAGTGATTTCCAAGTTGGCCCACAGGGCAGTCGAAGGTACCCCAGTATCCCGATCCCCCACTGACGCAGTAATGCTAGAACCGGGCAAACACTTTTGTGAAGACCAGAGGAGCGGAGGCGAGACCGAAGGGTAATGCCACAAATTGTCGATGCTCCTCGCCCATGGCTAAGCAGAGAAAGCGCTGATGGGCGTTTCAATTGGGGATGTGAAGGTAAGCGTCCTTTATGTTGATGGATGCGAGAAAGTCCCCCTGATGTAGGGATGCTACCACCGTGCGAATGGACTCCATATGAAACTTCTGTACCTGCACAAAGCAGTTCAGCGCCTTGAGTTCCAGATTTGGACGCACCTTGCCCTCTTTCCTGGGAACTGTAAACAGGTTTGAATAGAAACCTTGAAAGCGTTCAGAAATCGGAACTGGGACAAATCACTCCTTGAGACAAGTCTTGCACTGCCCCATAGAGATCCTGTATGTGACCCAGAGGTAAATGCAAGTTGGAAGGAAAGGACCCTGCTGGTGGGTATGATTGAAACTCGATCTTGTAGCCGGATGGAACGGCTTAGTGGACCCACTTGTCCTGAATTAGGAAGGTCCACGGGTCAGGAAAACAGGGAAGACGTCCCCTCCCACCCCTGATACGGGTGAGGGCGCCCTTCATGTGTAGGAGGTTTTGTCTGCAGGCCTGGCAAACCCCGCTCTTGGTTTGCCCGACCAAACTTCTTGGAACCCCCATTGGATGCCCTGAAGGGTTTTGATCCCTTGTCCTGAGAAACGAAAAGGCCGCTTGTGAGCAGAAAAGGAGGGTCCCCGTCTGCAATGGAACTCCTTACCCTTGGAAGCCTGAGAAAGAATAGTACTCTTTCCCCCTGTGAGGATGATGTCATCCAGGGAAGTTCCAAACAGGTGATCTCCCACGAATGGAAGATCGGACAAGGCGTTCTTAAAAGCCTGGTCCGCTGACCAGCATTTCAGCATGATCATGCACCGCAGGACCATCACAGAGACAGAGAGTCTAGAAACCAAGGCAGCGGCATCCAAAGAGGCGACACAGACGAACTGTAGCCCTTGGACCAATTGATCCGCCAGCTCTACAAACTCAGAAGGGAGCTGTATTTCCTCCAGATCCCAGCGTAAAACGTTTGCCCATTCAGTTATAGCTTGTGACACCAGGGTGATGGTAAACACCGGCCTAAGTGCCGACCCAGCCACAGTGAACATATGGCAGGTCAAGGCCTCCGACCTCCTATCAGCCGGATCAGAGAAGACTGGAGACTCTTCTACCGGAATTTACCGTGGCTTTATTCAACCTGGAAACCGGAGAGTCCACTACAGGAGGTACCGTCCATTTTTTAAGAAGGGACTCCTCATAAGGGTATTGCATTGCAAAATGCTTAAGGATTGCAAAGGTGCATTTTGGGGACCCCCACTGTTTTCAGACCATATCATCAAAGAAGGCGGGAAAGGGGAAACACCCTTGCCACTTTGGAGGCCTTGTTGGTGCCAAAGGTGACCCGCGCCTCTGATGCTGCATTAGTCGCATCTTCCAAATGTAAGGTTTCCCGCACCGATACAATCAGTGCATCCACTAGCGCCTTTTCATGTGCAGTTAGAGGAACAGAGAAATCGTCCTCACTACCTGGGAACGCGGGGTGCGTGGACGCCTACCATGAAGGGTAAATAGCATCCGCGGCGGCCGATTCAGACCCTGGATCTAAAGAGACAGAGGAAGCAGGTTAAAGCGGGGGGCGCTATTTGGTAGCCTGTTTGCCCAGGACCGAATCTACTTTAGACACCAAGGACTCCAGGACTGCCGTCAGTGCAGCCAGTTCTGGGGCCCCGGAGGGCCAGGCATTCTCTGAGAGTGGATCAGGTGGTGAAACGTGTTTCAGTGACTCCATGGATTGAGGAGGAATCTGCACCACAAGTGAAAAAACACACTGTAAGGGACACCTCACCACGCTGTCCACCCCACAAGGCCCAGCACAGCACTACCCCTGTATAGCAGCAAGAGGGAGAGGGAGCCCCAGGCACTCACCACCACCGGACCGCTTACAGCAAGCTTCTGTATAGCACAAGGCGATTAGTAAAAGGCATGTCTGGCTATTCGCAATAGAGGCCGAAGACTTCCCACTGCCAAATCACCGCCTGAGCTCCAAAATCATGGCTGCCGCTATTTTCAATGGGAAACTATAGGAAAAGGGCTGCCAAGGCTACACAAACATGGCTGCCGATCTGTAACAAACCAGGCTACAAGAAAATGGTGGTGCCACGCAGCTCCCGGGGGTCCCACGGCTGGAAAAAATGGTCCCAACAGGGAGGGGGGCCCAACAGGCACCCCCTACCAGGCCCATCCCCCTCAAGGAGCCCACCGAGCTGGGGGGAGGGGGAGACGTGATTGGGAAGGTGGGGAACCGGGGAGCCGAACATCCCAGGGAGGGACCCACGTCTACCCCAAAAGCCGCCAGGGGTAGAGGGGAGACAGCTACTTACCACAACAGGAACAGGGTGGGCACCGCTCCGGACAGAACACCGCTCTATCGTAATGTGGGTGCTGTCGGCCAGGAGGAAACGCTCCAACTAAGACTGAAGACAGTTTCTATGCGCCCTCGCGAGACATTGAACTTGCAGGCCAGCGCCCATCCAGTGGGGTAATGTTGCGGTGGATGTAGCGCAGAGCTGCGGTCTGCACGCCCTTGCTGGCCGGCAGTTGATATTAGATTTTCACAGGAACAAAAAAAAAGGAAAAATTCCATTTAAAAAGAAAAAATAGCTAGGACCAAAGAGCAAGTCAGGGAGGTCCTTACTCCTGACTAGGTAGAAAAAAAAAAACTGAATACCTATAGCAGGAAGTGGGTGTATACCCCCAAGGACTGGCCTATAGGCGTTTCTTAAGCTTTGCTCTGCTTTGTGTCCTACTACTATAGAGGGAAGCATAACCATACAGTCATGAAGATGAAAGCTGTGTCCCTCAATGAACAAAAGAGAAATGACATTTAAAAAAATATATATATATATTATATAATATTATTATATAGCCATTATTGCCACTTTTAGCGCAAGAAAAGCCCAAGAAAAAGGTATCCCTTAAAATTCTATGTATGTCTTCACACTGGTCCGTTGCGCTTCTGTTATGGTGTTAAAAATCCTGCTTGCTGCATTTTCAGTCAGTTAAATAAAATAAAAAAAGTACCTCCCCGTTGAAATTCATTGAAAACGCAGCAAGAATGCATCAATAACGCACCCGTGTTACGTTTTTGATGCAGTTTTTGAGTCACATGACCTATGAAAAATACACCATAAACAGAAAAATTGTGGTAAAATCTCAGCTAAATCATGTGCATTTTCAGCGCCATTATTGGCACCTTTTTCTATTATCGATAAAATGCTGATAACACCATTATTGGTCGCCAAAATTTCTGTGCATAGTCATAACACATAACATCCACATTTTACTGTATTGGAGTAATAACATTACCTAAACAGAAAATTTCTGAGTGGCGGCTAAGACTGCACTTAAAGAGGATCTTCACCCTAGTAACAAAAAATTAAATGTCAGCATCTACAAATACTGTAACTGCTGACTTTTAATAAAAGGAGATTTACTTGTCCAAGGGTCCAGTGCAGTCCCCATCCAAGCAAGTTCTTCCTTCAGTCTTCAGGTCTCTTGCTGCTTCACAGCCAGCTTCCCTTTCCACATGTGCGAAGCTGCGCTGACCTTTGGGAATGGTCCCGCAGCCACTTGGGACCTGTGCGGGCAAAAAGGGAGAGGGGGGCATCTTCCTCTCCAGGTTGAAGGAAAGAAATTTGCATGATTCCCCAATCAACACAGACAATGCTGACGGGAATCCCTACCGCCGAGACATTGGGTAGTTGGGAGAAGTCACCACAGCCGGGAGAAGACAGCGATTATTGCTAGCGGCTATAGCAGACGCTAGCGATAATCGCAAGTAAATCAGGCAGGTTGGTTGTACCAAAGTTGATCGATCAGCTTGATACATTCAGCCTGCCAATTCATGGTTTGAATCTCCCTCCGCTCTGAAGTACTGTATGTACTGCATGGAGCTCCAGTTACATACAGAATACAGTGTTGGGCTCCGGCTGTAAGACAGACTTCCCATCTCACACCTGAAACAATGCAAAGTCAGTCTAAAACGGCGTTCAGCCATTCATAGGGAGCATTGTATAAAAATATATCAAAAGTGGCTCAGCGCGGAGGATGGGTCTCAGCGCCTGTCAGAATGGGCCTTTACTGGATAAATCCATATAGTGCCATCATTCGATACAGACATCACCCACCAGGAAACAACAGACATCACCCACCAGGAAACAACTATAATTGGGTGAGTGTCTAGCTGTGAGAGGTGGAGACTCTTCTTTGCTATAATACAGGTGGGTTAGAAGTGCCTGGAGGGATTTCACAAGCTGTAAAAAAATCCTTTAAAAAAACTGATAGCGATGGTCACAGGGGGTTGCGTTTCTCCTTCAGCTCTACACAATGAAAGAATGACAATAGAAGACAACATGCCCAATAGCCATAAAGCTAGCCATGCAAAAATAGAATGATGTTAGAAAATCAATCAAACCTTTCAAGAACTAGTGGGGATAAATTGACGATCAACCACGGTGAACCAAAAAAAAGAAAGGAAAATGTTAGAAAAGTTTATTATCTAAATAATAGAAACTGTAACATAGAATGTGGTCCTTCATTGGGAAAAGGTATAGTAATGCGCATGGGCTAGAAAAACATTAATTGGAAAGTAGAACGCTTGTGGTCTTGAACATTTGTTTGTTTAAATCAGGGCTCGACAAACCTCAGACGCCAGGTCGCATTGGTGACTGGAATTAGCGGCCTGGCTCCTGGGCTACACTGGGGCAGGTGTCTTGTCCCAGACATCCAAACTCTCCCGCGAGGTGCGGGAGTCTCCTGCATGTGAGCTGCGGCTCCCTGACACCCGAAAGTGCCATGCGATATCCCAGCTTTCTGTGTCAGCTCTCAGAATGGAGAGCATGCATCCTGTATAGTTCCAGCTCTCTCTTGTCAGAGGCGGAGATATATAAAATGCACTCCGCCTGTGAGGAGACTGAGAAACACAGGCAGCATCGGCTCTACATGCTTCCACCAACGCAGCTTCTCACACTCTCCACCAGCATTACCAGCCAGCAGTACCAGCCAGCAGTAACAACCAGCAGTAACCACCAGCAGTACCCACCAGCAGTACCCACCAGCATTACCAGCCAGCAGTAAGTCACATGTGCCAGGGGTGCCACTAGCCCCCAGCACATAACTGTAAATATCCCAGCATGTGCAGTGATTCTGACTCCTACCACCATGACCACTTCAAATCACTGAAGTGGCCATGGTGGTTAGAGTGTTCCTTTAATATCTCTCAGAAGAAGTAAACCTCTGTATACTGATTCTGTCATTTGATCATCCTCTAGTTGTGTTAACAGAGAAGAAGTTGAAGATGTTGAGGGCTTAATCTGGTGCCCTGTCCTTACCAGGGAGTGGACAGGGAGGGTGGGGCAGCTGGTCGGAACAGCCTCAGTTCCATTTACAACCCCACAAAGATGAAAATAGAATATTTATTTTTTATTTTTCCCCATTAAAATTAATTTTTTTATATTTTTTTTCCCCGTAATGCCATGCAGCCAAAGGCCCTTTCACACGGGCTGCCTGTCAATTTTTCAGGCTGACCTGATCGGACCCTCCAGTCTCTATGGAGCGGCGGATGTCCACTGACAACTGCCGCCATCTGATCCTGTTGGCCAAAAACAGAATGATGGTGGTCCTACTTTCCATCCGTCTGACGGATCGAATCAGATGGCATTGGATTGAAATGGACAGGCAGTCCATTTCCATCCGACTGCCCCAGAGAGGAGAGCGGGACTATGTTCATGCTCGCTCTGCATAGCGAAGCAGACAAGACCTGTCATCAACCTGCTCAGTGGCGATTAGCAGAGAAATCCCTGCTGAGAAAGCGGATTCCGCTTAGTGGAGGTGCACGTGTGAAAGGGGCCTAAGGTGGCATGAGTTACTGGATCATTGGATCTCCTATTACCTCCTACTTGCTGCACTGTCCTTCCCTAGTGAGCCACTTTCCATCACACCATCAAGCCAAGTACACACGGGTCAAATGCTGGGCAACATCCACCCGTTCATTAAAAACTGGCCACCATTCGGTCCGTGTGTATGGCAGCCGGTCCAACAGAAGCCTGCCATTCGGCATGCGCGGAAAAAAACTTGCTACTAACTTTAGCTGTATCCTAGATTTAAAGCAAATTTGTCAAACCCTGGTTTAAAAATTATGTACATAATGGGATGCAAAACAATTCTGTAAATTTATATGTATATTGCTTATGCATAGGTAGATTTAGAAGTATACTCTGGTATAACCGCATCCATTATTTGTTGTCTTCCAAATAATTCATCATTGATCCTACTACAAACTGGGTGCATGCAGCAATTGCCAATCAAAAAATTATTTTCACAAATGATTGTTCCCCTAAATACAGTAGTATGAGGGAGTGGCTAATATAATTTCATGCATACACAAGCATTAAATCACTTCCGTGCATCTCGATAACGTTACCATTTCAAAACATTAAAACGGCAATTAAGCTAGTTTAATTTTTTTTTACAACTTTCAAACAAAATCTGTCGAGTCAATGATGGAATGAGTGAATGTTTGATTTTTCTGAAATTAATGTAATGCAGAATATGTACAAATGTTCCTGAATACCCAAACCGTGACTGCATCTGATAAGATAAAAATGCAACAAACAGACCCAAGGCACTCAACCATAGAATGGGCTAGCAGTTATGTGTGGTAGTAACATACATCCCTATTGACCCAGTCACGTGCTGCATGCAATGGACTGAATTCCACTGAAGGAATGGAGATATTCAAAACAAAAACATGTTTCAAAGCTCCCGGCTATTATATCAAATCTGAAACGAGTTATCGGATTGGAAAGAGCGCCCCCCTGGTCCCTCCACTTCCTTGGACATGGGCCGCCAAAGTTGCCACGTCATCTCCCTTGGCCTGCTGCATCACTGTCTCCATCCTGAGAGCAGCCATCTTCTTGGTTGGCTACAGCCTTACAACATACCACACTGAAGTGTGCCTTCCCTGCAGGACACCAACAGCTGATCCCAGGGAGCCTTCCAGATGGTATATTAACCTTGAGCCTGTTTCCATCACAAGTGCTGTAGCCTACATTTAGTGTTTAAGGCTGGATGAGACTTGGGATTTTACCTTTTAAATTAGACTGTATAGGTCAGTTTTCATCAGGACTGTGCTTTATCTATGGCCACATAATAAATGTTACTTCCTGGTTTATATAGAAGCAAGTTTTACTCACTTATTCATCACCCTTACAATTTATCTACTTGTTTCTTATGAATACCTTGACTTGACCAGTGTGCAGCATATATGCTTTGTGATCTGATAGGATGCAGTCACTGTTCAGTCAAAACTCTTCAAACTTTCATCTGGCTCAGTCGATTTTTGAAGGCGGACAGGGCAACCCCTGGCTGGAGTTCAACTGATTTAGGATTTGGCTAAAATTTTCACTGGGTCCCCAACGTTAGACTGAACAGCAGGAGCCCCTGATGAGATAGGCGGCACAGTTAAACTTGCCGATCGGTAGTTTCTGAGCGGAGAGAACCCCATTGAAAGGCTTTTCACTTTCTGTCTACAAGTGGAATAGCTCTTTATTATCAGCCTATATTGCCATTTTGGCGGATTCCAACCACAACCCACAAGTACTTGGAAGACCCGAAAGAAATACAACCACCAACCAGTCCACACTCCATGACATCCTGCCACTTACAAATTACCTATTCAGGACTCACAACTGTTTTCTCCATTGGAACCGGTTATAATTCCCTAAGATTTTTTCCAGAATGCTAGAAGTCGTATAAAGTGCAAATCAGCAGTGTGCTTTATGACCTGTGATATTTCTGGACAAGTCAGATTTTTTTCTCCAAGCATAAAATCAGCACAGCGGTGTAAAACTACATTCAGTTCCGAAACGCTGTGTTATGGAAGAGCGCAGCACGCCTAGAACTGCCAACAGCACTCTGCGAGCAGCTCCTTCAGATGTCTGATCTGCAATGTAATTATATTAACACAAACACAAGCAACGCTGGGTCTCCGGCCCCCTGACACTCGCAGCACAGAACTCAAGCCATGGTGTCAATGAAAACTCAACAAGTCTGTAATGTAAAAACCAGACTCCTCAATCCCTCACCTGTCCCATAGGACAGCACAAAGCTGGAAGGCCAGTGACCAGTTAAAGTTATATAGTATTATATAGACACATGTTTATATTTTATGCTGTATTACTGTTGGATTTCCTGTAAACCTCAACACAGCATGTGTGAAATGTTCATTCATTACACAGAAGCAAATGAGAACCCCAGCAAAGACGCAGGATTCCGCATTATAGATGTGGGCAGGAGCCATGGACCAGGTTTGCTTTGTGTGTTTGGAATACTGTTTGGAACAGAATGTTAAATAAAGCTTTGGGCTCGTTATAGGAAATAAAGTTTGTCTCCACATCTTCCTGCTTCTGTGTGATCTTCATAAACTTCCAACTACAGACAATGCAGTTCCAAGAACTACATCAGTTACCATTATAAAGGAGGTTTTAGGGCCAAAGCTCTTCTGGCCAGACTTCTCCTGTGGGTCAAAGGAGTGCATTTAGTTCTGTACTCCTGTGACCCATACTCAGCCAACATATTAAAGTCTGCTGCTGGCTGTCATCACTCAGCCTGTCCAGGCTCTGGAGGAATTCTGACAATAATGTCAGGCTCAGCCTCCCAGTGTGCTGGTGAAAGCCTGAGGCTGCCGCTCCCACCCCCCTCGACAGCCCAGCTCTCCAGTGAGCGCTGGAGAGGCAGAAAAGAGAGCCAGTGACTGACAGTCACCACTCTATGCTCACTGAAGACCGAGAACTGAGCGATCAATGATCTTTGATCGCTCAGTTCTTGGTCTTAAGCTGGCCATAGATGATTTGAATCTCGACGGGCTCAAACTATCTATGGGAAGGCTGATTGGATCGACTTGGGTACAACCAGCATGTCAGACTTTTACATGAGATTACTGCCAGTGGCTATAGCCATTAGCAATAATCACTGTGTTCTCCCAGCAGGGGTGGCTCCCTGGGCCCCCCTTCGGGAGAGTACAATCGCTCCATGGGTGGAATTCCCCCATCAGTACCAACTATGTTGATGGTGGAACCGAGCAAGTTTTTCCTATATATACACACACATACACACACACACACTATATATATATATATATATATATATATATATATATATATATATATATATATATATATATATATATATATATATATATATATATATATATATATAGTGCATTGCAAAAGTATTCGGCCCCTTTGAACTTTTCGACCTTTTGCCACATTTCAGGCTTCAAAGATATAAAACTGTCATTTTTTGTGAAGAATCAACAACAAGTGGGACACAATCATGAAGTGGAACAAAATTTATTGGATATTTCAAACTTTAACAAATAAAAAAACTGAAAAATTGGGCGTGCAAAATTATTCAGCCCCCTTAAGTTAATACTTTGTAGTGCCACCTTTTGCTGCGATTACAGCTGTAAGTCGCTTGGGGTATGTCTCTATCAGTTTTGCACATCGAGAGACTGAAATTTTTGCCCATTCCTCCTTGCAAAACAGCTGGAGCTCAGTGAGGTTGGATGGAGAGCGTTTGTGAACAGCAGTTTTCAGTTCTTTCCACAGATTCTCGATTGGATTCAGGTCTGGACTTTGACTTGGCCATTCTAACACCTGGATATGTTTATTTGTGAACCATTCCATTGTAGATTTTGCTTTATGTTTTGGATCATTGTCTTGTTGGAAGACAAATCTCCATCCCGGTCTCCGGTCTTTTGCAGACTCCATCAGGTTTTCTTCCAGAATGGTCCTGTATTTGGCTCCATCCAGCTTCCCATCAATTTTAACCACCTTCCCTGTCCCTGCTGAAGAAAAACAGGCCCAAACCATGATGCTGCCACCACCATGTTTAAAAGTGGGTATGGTGTGTTCAGGGTGATGAGCTGCGTTGCTTTTACGCCAAACATAACGTTTTGCATTGTTGCCAAAAAGTTTGATTTTGGTTTCATCTGACCAGAGCACCTTCTTCCACGTTTGGTGTGTCTCCCAGGTGGCTTGTGGCAAACTTTAAACGACACTTTTTTCCTTACCGCCTCATTGGAAAATGACAGTGGCAGCAAGGCTTTACGGATCCGGGCCGACGTCGTAGGACGGCGGCCCGATCTCCCCGCTACTGAGCGCCCCCCAGGGGCGCGCAGCGATCGGGGATGAGGCTCGTCCCCCGGACATAGCCCATCCCCGATCAAGGTAAACAGCCAATGAAATTTGGCTGTTTACCAAGTGATCGGCTGTGTGAATCACAGCCGATCACATGAGCGGTTCCAGTACGAGCCGCTCATTCCCTCTGTAATGCGCGCCCCTGGGGGCATGCAGCACGGCGATCGGGTACGAGGATCGTCCATCGGACAGAGCCCATCCTCGATCTAGGTAAAAAAAATGAAATTGGCTTTTTACCACGTGACAGGCTGTGTCCAATCACAGCCGGTCACAAATGTCAACAAAGCAGTGGTAACTCACTGTTGCCAGGCTCTCCTCCTCACACACCGATCCAGTGTGAGGAGGAGATCTGGAAACAGTGAGTTACCACAGAGTATTGTGAAATTACTGTGCCCCGATTGTCTGATTGCCCCCACTAAATAAAGAGGACCTGTCACCAAAGTACCTGTCATCTACCCATCAGAGTACCCGAGTACCTGTCACCTACCCATCAGAGTACCCGAGTACCCGTCACCTACCCATCAGAGTACCCGAGTACCCGTCACCTACCCATCAGAGTACCCGAGTACCTGTCACCTACCCATCAGAGAACCCGAGTACCTTCCACCTGCTCATCAGAGTACCTGCCGCCTGAAGTACTTGCCGCCAGCATCATCAGTACCAGAGTACCTATCACCTGCCTGTCACCTGCCCATTAGAGTACCCGTCACTTGCCTATCGGAGTACCCGAGTACCTTCCACCTGCTCATCAAAGTACCTGCCGCCTGAAGTACTTGCCGCCAGCATCATCAGTACCCGAGTACCTATCACCTGCCTGTCACTTGCCCATCAGAGTACCCGTCACTTGCCTATCGGAGTACCCGAGTACCTTCCACCTGCTCATCAGAGTACCTGCCGCCTGAAGTACCCGAGTACTTGCCGCCTGCTAATCAGTACCCGAGTACCTATCACCTGCCTGTCACCTGCCCATCAGAGTTCCCGAGTACCTGTCACCTGCCTATCGGAGTACCTGAGTACCTGCCACCTGCTCATCAGTACCAGAGTACCTGTCACCTGCCCAGCAAAGTACCCGAGTACCTGTCACCCTTCATACAGCCACTATGTCCATGTCCAAAAAGGTTTTCACTGCCGAAGAGGCCTGTCAATTATTATCCCTGACGGATAAGAGCAGCGGGGAGCTCTCACTTTCCGATGCCGAAACCAATTTTGAATCTGGTTCAGAATTTGAGCCCTTTGAAGGCTTTACATCGGGCACTGAATCGGAGGAGGAAGAAGTTTGGCCTAAAAGACGCCGCACTGAAAACCAGGCAGACACCAGCAGCGCCAATGGGCAAACGCCAACGGCGCTGGACCCCAGGAGGAAATGCCCAGTACACGCACTGGAATTTCACACCAGCCCCAAAGAAGCAGAGCCCAAATGCAGCTTCAAGATGCCTTGGCAAACCCATTGTGGCTGCCTTCTAGCTCTGGGTCATCTACAATCCCCCCCTCCCTTCACAGCACAGCCAGGTTTGCAGGTCAACCCCGAAAATGTTGTTCTCATTGATTTTTTTTTTTTCCCTATTGAGTTCCTTCAAGGCATCGTGGACCAAACAAATATTTTTGCCCAACAATTCATAGAGAACAACCCCACCTCATATCATGCCCGACCTTTTGAATGGAGACCCCTAACATTAGAAGAGTTAAAAGTATTTTTGGGCCTTACCATCAATATGGGGGTTACAAAAAAAAAAAAAAAAAACGAGCTGCATTTCTATTGGTCCACCAAACCCATCCACCATATGCCACTTTATTCATCGGTCATGTCCAGGTCCCGCTATGATAATATAATGCGCTTCCTGCATTTCAATGATAATTCGCAGTGCCCTCCCCGAGATGATCCCAATTTTGATAAACTCTATAAAATTCGCCCCCTAATTGATTTATTTTCCAAATGGTTCCCTGAAGTTTGTGTCCCCGACCAAAAGATCGCTGTGGACGAATCACTGGTCCATTTCACAGGCCGGCTGGCATTTAAGCAATACATTCCCAGCAAGAGGGCTAGGTACGGCTTAAAACATAACAAGCTCTGCAAAAGTAAAACTGGGTATGTGTACGCCTTTCGCGTGTACGAAGGCAGAGACTCCGAGCTCCAGCCCCCTGAGTGCCCAACGTACCTGGGAATAAGTGGGAAGATTGTCTGGGACCTAGCCTTCCCACTGTTGCAAAAGGGGTACCATATTTATATGGACAACTATTAAACCAGTTTGCCCCTTTTCCGCCACCTGTACCTGGAAAAAAACCTTGGCCTGCGGTACAGTAAGAAAAAAACCCGAAAGGGCTTCCCGCAGAGTCTTGTCACCACTCCATTACAAATCGAGGAATCCGCAAGCCTAAGAACGAAGAAGTAATGGCTTTGAAGTGGAGGGATAGTAAGGAAGTTTACATCATGTCCACCATCCTCAGTGGAAATTCGAAGACGACGCGGTCCCGTTCGAAAGCCTGCTTGTATCCACGAGTACAATAAGTACATGGGGGGGGGTGGGGTGGATTTAAACGATCAAATACTGCAGCCCTATCTCCCAACACAAAAGACCCTCTTTTGGTACAAAAAAGTTACAGTTTACTTTTTCCATTTGGCCATGTACAACGCATATGTCACCTATCAAAAGTCAATAGCACCAATGCCCTTCCTCCGTTTTATTGAAGATATTGTCACTGCCCTGATTTGCCAGCAAGGATCCCCCCCCCCCCCCCCAGAAATAATTTGTTCCGATTGTGTCAGCAGACTTCACGAGCGCCATTTCCCTTACCATATCCCACCATCAGAAACCGGAAGAAGACGCCAAAAAAGGTGCCGGGTGTGTAGCAAAAAAGGAGTTAGGAAAGACCCCAGTTTCCATTGTACCGATTGTCCCTCCCAACCTGGCCTATGCATCGGAGATTGCTTCAAAATCTATCACACTGCCCTAAACTGTTAGCCCATATTTCAATCAGACTGTCATTTCCCCTTTTTCAATTTTTGTGCTGAATATTTTCCTGCTGCCTCAACCAACCATAACACTGCCTTCCATGTGAACGGACCCTGGCCTGTATATCGACTATGCCTCTGCCTGTCGTCTGCATTGTTTATCAGCCATGTTTCTGCCTTTCAAGTGAACTGACCCTGGACTGTTTATCGATTATGCCTTAGCCTACCGTCTATTTCTGCCTTTTACCTGCACTGACCTCGGCCTGTTAGGAACATGTTTTTTGCCTGCCCCTTAGAGTGATCCTTCGCCCTGCTACTGTAGTAGTGGGATTCAAAATGACACAGGGATCTTACTTTTGTGAGGGGCTGCAGAATATAGTGTTCTGATTTGAGAAAAACAGGTTTTGGTTTTCTCTGAGTTTGTAATCTCGGAACAGGGTCTGGAATCCGGAGGCTTCAAAGCGATTTGGGTGGGAGAAACCTCAACCCTGTCCCCATTCTTTCCCGACCAAGGCCCTAAGCTTGATGGTCCTGCCTGATGCCTGGACCAATACTTTGGCTGTGCTGATAATATCCCTGCCTGCACTGACCCAGGACTTTTTATGGAACATGTGCCTGTTGCCTGGATCAATACTTGGGCTGTACTGACCATATCTCTGCCTGCACTAATTATGGACAGTATTCCTGCCTGCTGCATGGACAATCCTTTTTCTGCTGCTGACCATATCCCTGCCTACTACCTGGACCAATGCTTTGGCTGTGCTGACAATATCTCTGCCTGCTGCCTGTACTGACTATGGACAGTATTCCTGCCTGCTGCCTGGACAATCCTTTCACTGTCGCTGTCTACATTCCTGCCTGCTGCCTGGACCCCTGCACTGCTAAAAACACAGGTAATTTTTTGTTTATCCTTTGCTCAGCAGAATGTATTTTGGTATGTATTATGCTATGTGTTAGGGGCCTTCAACAATGTGATAGGTTGTCAGGAATTTATGTGTGTGATTTATGTCCCTAGCCACTTGCCAACGGGCCAATGTATATATACGTCCAACGTTTAAACGTAAATATCGGTGTTATGGCAGGAGATAGCTGCCATGACCCTGGTATTTTTTTAAACGGTAGACAGTTGGCTTTCCGATAAGGGTGGTCCCAGTGGCGGATTCACCGCGGGATCACCCTTTGGGGATGGCGGAAGAGGTGCCCCCCTCCCGCCGCAACCCGGTCCTTTTCCCTGCTTACCGGACCCGCCGGCAGCAGGGAAAATGATCCGGTCCCGGATCCTCAAAGACAGGATGTCGAGTGAGGGCAAGCTTGCCCTCACTTGACTCTATGGTCTTGGAGGACCGGAGCTACGGCAAATGTCGTTGCCTAGCAACCACTTTAACGGTCCCTTTTTTTATTTTTATTTATTTATTTTTCTATCTTTTAGTGTACTTGTGAGATCTGAGGACTTTTTGACCCCAGATCTCACAAAAAAAGAGGTCCTGTCATGCCCATTTCTATTACAAGGAATGTTTAATTTCCTTGGAATAGAAATAAAAATGATAAATTTTTTTTTTTTAAACTGTGTAAAAATAATAAATAAAATAAATATAAAAAAAAAAAATTAAAAGCGCCCTGTCCCCATTAGCTCACGCACAGAAGCGAACGCATACGCAAAACCCCGCCCACATATGTAAACGGTGTTCAAACCACACATGTATTGCTGCGATCGTTAGAGCAAGAGCAATAATTTGAGCCCTAGACGACCTCTAACTCTAAGATGGCAACCTGTAGAAATTTTCAAAGTGTCGCCTATGGGGATTTTTAAGTACCAAAAAGTTTGTCGCCATTCCGTGAGCAATTTTGAAGCATGACATGTTGGGTATCTATTTACTTGGCGTAACATAATCTTTCACATTATGGAAAAAAATTAGGCTAATTTTAATGGTTTCTTATTTTTATTTTTTTTAATTAAAAAAAGTGAATTTTTTCCAAAATAATTGCGTTTGGAAGACCGCTGCGCAAATACAGTGTGATAAAAAATATTGCAAAAATCTCCATTTTATTCTCTAGGGTCTCTGCTAAAAAAAAAATATATATAATGTTTGGAGATTCTAAGTAGTTTTCTAGCAAAAAACAACTGATTTTAGCTTGTAAACACCAAATGTCAAAAATAGGCCTAGTAGGCAAGTGGCTAGGATGCATGATGGTGCTCCTTGGATGTTGGGCCCCTCTATATAGCTGGGCTGTGAAAAAGTCTCACACATGTGGTATTGCCATACTCAGGAGGAGTGGCAGAATGTATTTTGGGGTGTCATTTTTGCTGTGTACATGCTATGTGTTAGGAATAGCCTATAAATTGACAACTTTGTGTAAAAAAAAAAAGTTTTCATTTTTTTCCCACATTTTTCAAAAACATGTGGGAAAAAAATGACATGTTCAAAAGACCCATAATGCCTCATAGAATATACGTTGGAGTGTTTGCTGTCCAAAATGGGGTCATTTTGTGGACGTTTCCATTGTCTTGGTGCTCTAGGGCAGTGTTCCCCAACCCCCGGGCCACGGACCGGTACCGGTCCGTGGATCAATCGGTACCGGGCTGCCCGAGGAACTTTAAATGATTTCACTGTGGCGTCCGAGGCGCAGAGCATTGCGCCCCCCCCGAGCCCGCCCATTGTGTGACAATAGCGAATGAAAATTCGCTATTGTCACACTGATCCTCCTCCTGGCCAATCAGGGAGCGGGTCCTCCCGCTTCCTGATTGGCCGAAAGGCAAACCCCATGCCATTGGCCGAGGAGGAGGCGCAGCGGGAGGACTGAGGAGACGTGGGAAGCCAGGGACTGAACTGAAGAGAGGTGCGGTAAGTGCACGGACGGGTCTCGCAGGGGAAATGCTGGCGCTCTGCATTAAAAGGTGGCATGCTGGCATCTCTACATTGAAAGGGGGCAATGCTGTGGGCACTCTGCATTGAAAGGGGGCAATGCTGTGGGCACTCTGCATTGAAAGGGGGCAATGCTGTGGGCACTCTGCATTGAAAGGGGGCAATGCTGTGGGCACTCCGCATTGAAAGGGGGCAATGCTGTGGGCACTCCGCATTGATTGGGGGAAATGCTGTGGGCACTCCGCATTGATTGGGGGGACCCTGGTCACTCTGCATTGACGTCACCCCCCCGCGGGCCACAGAAAAATTATCAAACGTTGACCGGTCCGCGGCGATAAAAAGGTTGGGGAGCACTGCTCTAGGGCCTTCAGAAGTGTGATAGGTAGTCCGAAAATGATGTGTGTAATTTATGCTCCTAGAACGCCTGAAGGTGCTACTTGGATGTGGAGTCTTTATGTGGCAAGGCTGTGTAAAAGTCTCACACATGTGGTATCGCCATACTCAGGAGGAGTAGCAGAATGTATTTTGGGGTGTCATTTTTGCTATTTACATGCTATGCATTAGAAATATCCTATAAAATTGACAACTTTGTGTAAAAAAAAAAAAAAAAAAAAAAAAAAAAAAAAAAAAAGGTTTTAATTTTTTCCCCACATTTTCTAAAAACTTGTGGAAAAAAATGACATGTTCAAACGTCCCATAATGCCTCAAAGAATATACGTTGGAGTGTTTGCTTTCCAAAATGGGGTCATTTTGTGGACTTTTCCATTGTATTGGTGCTCTAGGGGCCTTCAAATGTGTGATAGGTAGTATACATTATGTGTATTTATGCTCCTAGAACGCCTGAAGGTGCTACTTGGATGTGGAGTCTCTTTTTGTGGCCAGGCTGTGTAAAAGTCTCACACATGTGGTATCGCCATACTCAGAAGTAGCAGAATGTATTTTGGGGTGTCATTTTTGCTGTGTACATGCCATGTGTTAGAAATCGCTTATAAATTGACAACTTTGTGGAAAAAAAAAAAAGAAAAAAATGTTTTCTTCATTTTCCCAAGAATTGTGGGAAAAAATTATAACTTCAAAAAACTCACCATGCCTCTTACTAAATACCTTGGACTGTCTACTTACAAAAAGGGGTCATTTGGGGGGGGTATTTGTACTGTCCTGACATTTCAGGGCCTCAAGAAAGGAGATAGGCCGTCAGTATATCTGGTGTGATCAATTTTCAGTAATTGGTACCATAGCTTCTAGACTCAATAACTTTCACACAGACTAAATAATATACACTAATTTGGGTTAATTTTACCAGAGACATGTAGCAGTATAAATTTTGGCCCAAATGTATAAAGAAAAATAAATTTTTTGCAAAATTTTATAATAGAAACTAAAAAAAAAAGTTTTTTTTTCAAAATTTTTGCTCTTTTTTTTGCTTACATCACGAAAAAAAACCCAGTTGTGATCAAATACCACCAAAAGAAAGCTCTATTTGTGTGAAAAAAATGAAAAAATGTTGTATGGTTACAGTGTAGCATTGACTGAGCAATTGTCATTCAAAGTGTGAGAGTGCTGAAAGCTGAAAATTGGTCTGGGCAGGAACGGGGTCTAACTGCTCTGTATGGAAGTGGTTAAGAAAGGACTTTCTTCTTGCCACTCTTCCATAAAGGCCAGATTTGTGCAGTATACGACTGATTGTTGTCCTATGGACAGTCTCCCACCTCAGCTGTAGATCTCTGCAGTTCATCCAGAGTGATCATGGGCCTCTTGGCTGCATCTCTGATCAGTCTTCTCCTTGTATGAGCTGAAAGTTTAGAGGGACGGCCAGGTCTTTGTAGATTTGCAGTGGTCTGATACTCCTTCCATTTCAATATTATCGCTTGCACAGTGCTCCTTGGGATGTTTAAAGCTTGGGAAATCTTTTTGTATCCAAATCCGGCTTTAAACTTCTCCACAACAGCATCTCGGACCTCACTGGTGTGCTCCTTGTTCTTCATGATGCTCTCTGCGCTTTAAACGGACCTCTGAGACTATTAGAGTGCAGGTGCATTTATACAGAGACTTGATTACACACAGGTGGATTCTATTTATTATCATTAGTCATTTAGGTCAACATTGGATCATTCAGAAATCCTCACTGAACTTCTGGAGAGAGTTTGCTGCACTGAAAGTAAAGGGGCTGAATAATTTTGCATGCCCAATTTTTCAGTTTTTTTTTGTTAACAAAGTTTGAAATATCCAATAAATTTCGTTCCACTTCAAGATTGTGTCCCACTTGTTGTTGATTCTTCACAAAAAATTACAGTTTTATATCATTATGTTTGAAGCCTGGAATGTGGCAAAAGGTTGAAAAGTTCAAGGGGGCCAAATACTTTCGCAATGCACTGTGTATGTATGTATGTATGTATGTATGTATGTATGTATGTATGTATATATATATATATATATATATATATATATATATATATATATATATATATATATATATATATATATATATATATATATATATATATATATATATATATATATACACACATACATACACACACATACATACATACATACACACACACACACACACACACATATACACACTTTTTTTATTTATTTTTTTATTGAGTAAATCTCCTTTATGCATGCACAATTTACTATGTTTTATCAATGCACACAGTTGCTGCATACTAGTGTTGAGTCCAAGGGGTTAAAGCCAGCAACGAGGAGGCAATACAACACGCCTCCTTGCTGCCTGTCAAATGCTCTCTGAAAATCGTTCTGAAAGTGGAAAGCGGATAGCTCTTTAGACAGCAATGCTAGTGTGAATAAGGCCCCTTTCACAATTGTGCGACTTCAAAGTCGCACGATTTTACCGTGACTTTTTGTCGTGATTTTGATGCGAGTTTGACTGGGCTTATAATGTATTTTCCTCAAAACGCATCATAATCGTGCCAAAAGTAATGCAGGGACTACTTTGAACTCGGTCCGACTTCAAGTCGCACAGATATGAATGGGGCTCATTGGAAATAATGGAGAACGACTTGTCATGCGATTTTGCAGTCCCAAATCGCATGACAAGTCGCACAAGTGTGAAAGGGACATACTGGCAGATAGCTGATAGGGCTTTGCCACACTAGCAACTATGTAGCAGGGATTTGTAGCAGTTACGGATCTCTCTGCTAATTTTCTCTGGCAATTTGAAGCTGATACAAACTTGCTGCTGCAGCCAATTACACTGCTCATCTAGGCGGCTACAATTCTCTGGTCATCAGCAGCAGCACCAGTACCTGCCAACTCCGTAGCTGCCTACAACATGTCAACATCTCAGCAACTGAGCTGCACATTGCATGTAATTTCGGTTCCACAGATTTTTAAGGAATTTCAATTCATTTTAGTGTTAAGTTTATGGGTTAAGGAATAAGGTGTAATAATTACCTTATTCCTTGCTCTGGCAGGCTTCCTCCATCTGTGCGACTGATCCCCCCCCCCCACATGCAACGCAGGGCAAATAGCTCTACAATTGGGTGGCACAGTGGTGTAGTGGTTAGCACTTTCACCTAGCAGCAAGAGGGTCGCTGGTTTGAATCCCAACCACGACACTACCTGCCTGGAGTTTGCATGTTCTCCCTGTGCCTGCATGGGTTTCCTCCAGGTACTCCGGTTTCCTCCTACACTCCAAAAGACATGCTGGTAGGTTAATTGGATACTGTATAAAAAAATAAATAAATAAATAAAAATGGCCCTACTGTGTATGTATGTGAGTTAGGGACCTTCGATTGTAAGCTCCTTGAGGACAGGGACTGATGTGAATGTAAAATGTATATGAAAAGCGCTGCGTAAATTGACAGCGCTATATAAGTACCTGAAATAAATAATAAATAAATAATGTATACAATGATGGTGAAAGACCACTCGCAGCTCAGAACATCATGGGGAAGAGGGGAGTGCCGAAGCAAGGTGTTTGCTAAGAAATACAGCATCTTCTTTTATCCCCTAAACATACCAAGCATTTAACTTTTGTAACACAGGGTAAGAGTGGAAATGACAATTCAGGGGTATTTTTTTCTCCATCCTGGAGTTGGGCTTTAAGAGCAATGAAAACCGCTATATAGCCCAATGTTACTGTAAGGCCCCATTCACACCTCAGTGTTTTATTCTCTATAGAGATGGTTCACATCTCCAATACAAGTCGCCTGAAGCTATACAATAAAGTTCTGGAGCTTTTTTTGCAGCTCAAAATCAGACAGATCGGTGTGTTGTTGAAGCGTTTTTTTGTTCTACAGAAATTGTTATTATACAGGATTTATAAAAATGCATGGAAACCCTTGATTTGGGCATTTTTCTGTGGGTTTTTCTGCTCAAATGCAATAATTAAATTAAAATAAATACATAAATACTACAATAAAAAATAAATTTAAAAAACCCTAATATTAACCTCAAACTCCAATATGGACCCCTAACATTAGCCCCTAAACCTAACCCTAATATTAACCCCTAATCCCCAACATAAACCCCAAACCTTAATCCTAAGGCCCCTTTTACGCATACGGTCCGTTCAGTTCATCAGTTCACTCACATCAAAATGTATCAGTTTTTCATCCGTTTTTCATCCATTTTTAATCCGTTTTTCGTCCGTTTTCATCCATTTTTTTTTTACATCCACTACCAATGCAAAAACGGATGAAAAACGGACCGTTTGTCTGTTTACATCCGTTTTTCGTCCGATCTGTTTTTTTGACGGATGAAAAATAGGGCATTCATCCGTTCCAAAAAACGGACATTGACGGAAGAGGATGAAAACGGATGATCATCTGTTGTTATCCGTTTTTACATAGAGATGCATTGATGTCCGTTTTTCATCCGTCCGTTGATGGACCGTATAACCCCATTAACCCCTAACAATAACCACTAATCCTAACCCTAACAAAATACATAAAAATAAATCATAAATAAATTAACCCCTAACAAAAACATTTAACCCTTAGGCTACATGTACACGGGACGTTTTATAAAGTCCTTTTAACGCTGGAATTCTACAGCTATGTAAAGGACGTTTAAAACGTCCGTTGTGTCGCGTTTGCAGCCGCGTTTAGCGGCATTTAGCGCGCGCTTGCGCTCAGATCCATTTTTAGAGGTCAAAAAATCATTCCCCTTTAAACAGGAAAAACACAAGAGCTAAACGCGGGTGATCACGTTCGGTCACGTTTGAAACGCTGGTAAACACACGTTCTGAACATTCTGAACGCAAATAATTGCTTTCCAAAAAACAACACTGAACTCAACTGCCTGTAAATGACTGTAAATGACTCAGTGTACATGGACAGATAAGGTAACATAGAGGAGGGTTCAGGGGCTTCTGAAAAAAACGCCCAACTGCTCCTAAACGGCCGTTTACAAGTAGCAGTGTACATGAGGCCTTAGGCTCCATGTACACGGGACGTTGTTAAAAGTCCCTTTGAATGCTGGAATTTTTAGGACGTTTGAAACGTCCGTTCAGTCGCGTTTGTACCCGCGTTTAGCGGCGTTTGCGTTTAGAAGCATTCCCCTTTAAAATGGAAAAACGCGAACGCTAAACGCGGGTCATCGCGTTCAGACGTGTTTGTGCAATTGAAACGCCGGGAAACACACGTTCGAACGCAAATAATTGCGTTCTAAAAAAAGTCCCTGAACGCAACTGCCTGCAAATGACTGTAAACGACCTGGTGTACATGGATAGATAAGATAAAATGTAGATGGGTTCAGGGGCTTCTGAAAAAAACGCCCAACTGCACCTAAACGACCATTCCCAGCGCCCCGTGTACATGGACCCTTATAGGACTGTCAATATATTTTAGCCACAAAAGTTTTAAACAGGAAAAGGTTTTTACCTTATTATATCGTTCATGTGGCACTGATTGTAGCACAATAGGCTCCATCGTGGAAACATTTGCAAACTGGACCTCTGGAATATATAGTGCACAGACCACGTGAGCCCAACCTGGAAGACAATGAAAAAAACAATGCATTAATACAGCGCTTTTCTGCTTCAGAAAAAAAAAAAAAACATATACAGCATCTTACAAAAGTGAGTACACCCCTCACATTTTTGGAAATATTTTATTATATCGTTTCTTGTGACAACACTGAAGAAATTACACTTTGCTACAATGTAAAGTAGTGAGTGTACAGCTTGTATAACAGTATAAATTTGCTGTCCCCTCAAAATAACTCAACACAGCCATAAATGTCTAAACTGCTGGCAGCAAAAGTGAGTACACCCCTAAGTGAAAATGTTCAAATTGGGCACAATTAGCCATTTTCCCTCCCCAATGTCATGCGACTCGTTAGTGTTACAAGGTGTCAGGTGTCAATGGGGAGCAGGTGTGTTAAATTTGGTGTTATCGCTCTCACTCTCTCATACTGGTCACTGGAAGTTCAACATGGCACCTCATGGCAAAGAACTCTCTGAGGATCTTAAAAATAGAATTGTTGCTCTTCATGAAGATGGCCTAGACTATAAGAAGATTGTCAAGACCCTGAAAATGAGCTGCAGCATGGCGGCCAAGACCATACAGCAGTTTTAACAGGACAGATTCCACTCAGAACAGGCCTCGCCATGCTCGGCCAAAGAAGTTGAGTGCACGTGCTCAGCATCATATTCAGAGGTTGTCTTTGGGAAATAAGACGTATGAGTGCTGCCAGCATTGCTGCAGAGGTTGAAGGGATAAGGGGTCAGCCTGTCAGTATTCAGACCATACGCCGCACACTGCATCAAATTGGCTGTCATCTCAGAAGGAAGACCCTTCTAAAGATGATGCAGAAGAAAGCCCACAAACAATTTGCTGAAGACAAGCAGACTAAGGACATAGATTACTGGAACCATGTCCTGTGGTCTGATGAGACCAAGATAAACTTATTGGGTTCAGATGGTGTCAGGCGTGTGTGGCGGCAACCAGGTGAGGAGTACAAAGGCAAGTGTGTTTTGCCTACAGTCAAGCAAGCATGGTGGTGGGAGTGTCATGGTCTGGGGCTGCATGAGTGCTGCCTGCACTGGGGAGCTACAGTACATTGAGAGAACCATGAATGCCAACCTGTACTGTGACATACTGAATCAGAGCATGATCCTCTCCCTTCGGAGACTGGGCCGCAGGGCAGTATTCCAACATAACTACCCCAAACACACATCCAAGATGACCACTGCCTTGCTAAAGAAGCTGAGGGTATAGGTGATGCACTGGCCAAGCATGTCTCCAGACCTAAACCTTATTGAGCATCTGTGGGGCATCCTCAAACGGAAGGTGGAGGAGCACAAGGTCTCTAAAATCCACCAGATCCGCGATGTCGTCATGGAAGAGTGGAAGTGGACTCCAGTGGAAATCTGTGGAGCTCTGGTGAACTCCATGCCCAAGAGGGTTAAGGCAGTGCTGGAAAATAATGGTGGCCACACAAAATATTGACACTTTGGGCCCAATTTGTACATTTTTACTTAGGGGTGTACTCACTTTTGTTGCCAGCAGTTTAGACATTAATGGCTGTGTGTTGAGTTATTTTGAGGGGACAGCAAATTTACACTGTTATACAAGCTGTACACTCACTACTTTACATTGTAGCAAAGTGTAATTTCTTCAGTGTCACATGAAAAGATATATTAATATATTTACAAAAATGTGAGGGGTGTACTCACTTTTGTGAGATACTGTAAATATACATTAACTGTATAAATGAAGGCAAACACTTCTCAAAAAAGGAACTCCTAAAAAGAAAACCTGGTGGTATGTATTTTCTTACAACACATTTTACGGCATTCTACAGGGAAGAAGGAAAAAGGAACCAATCAAGTCGGGTCCCAGCCCAGGTGAGCTCATCTTCCTACCATAGTCAAAGGGAAACACTCAGGTCATCATTGTCAGAACCTGACTAAGCAAAATGTTTTTGATCTGTGGGAGGAAACCAGAACACCTGGGAGGAAATCCACACAAAGTAAACATACAAATTCCATACAGATAATGTCACTGGTGGAAACAAATTCCGTACAGATAATGTCTCTGGTGGAAATGAAAGCCAAATGCCATTACAACAAGGCAACAGTGCTAACTACTAAGCCATCCTGCTGCCCATATCCAACTTCAGAGCTGAGTAAAAGCTTGTCAGTCTAAAGCAGTGGTTCTTAACCTTGTTGGAGGTACTGAACCCCACCAGTTTCATATGTGCATTCACCAAACCCTCCTTAATTGGAAAAATAAAATATGATTTTTTTCAAATTCAAAACATAGGTATATATTATTTTAGTTATATATTTATACATAGGTGCACAAAATTAACAAAACCATTAAAACATGATTTTCACACAAAAACATAATGAATATTTACTGCAAATTAGTGTGACTTCTGCTGTTGTCTTTCAGAGACCAGTTCAGAAATGCGCGGCTTTATCTTGGCAAGTGCCGCTCTCATGTCATTATCATGTCACCTCACCCTGGCCTGCTTTAAGGGGGGATCTATATGGGGCACGGGACCTCACCTCACCCTGGCCTGCTATAAGGGGGAGATCTAAATGGGGGACAGGACCTCACCTCACCCTGGCCTGCTGTAAGGGGGCTCTATATGGGGGACATGATCCCCCCATATAGATCCCCCCTTACAGCAGGCCAGGGTGAGGTGAGGTGAGGTCCCGTCCCCCATATAGATCCCCCCTTAAAGCAGGCCAGGGTGAGGTCCCCCATATAGATCCCCCCCTACAGCAGGCCAGGGTGAGGTTAGGTCACTCTGGGGTCCCCCATATAGATCCCCCCTTACAGCAGGCCAGGGTGAGGTGAGGTCCCCCCATATAGATCCCCCCCTACAGCAGGCCAGGGTGAGGTTAGGTCACTCTGGGGTCCCCCATATAGATCCCCCCTTACAGCAGGCCAGGGTGAGGTGAGGTCCCCCATATAGATCCCCCCCTACAGCAGGCCAGGGTGAGGTTAGGTCACTCTGGGGTCCCCCATATAGATCCCCCCTTACAGCAGGCCATGTTTTCCATTTTTATGCCCATGTCTCCTGAATGCGATTCTTCTGCGTTAAGGAGAAGGAGCTTTGACTGTCTCTATAAACTGCTGTTCCTAAATTCCTGTAAAAGCCTTTGTGTGCATGGACACATTGAGCTGTATTCAGGGGCTCATGCAAAAAACACCAAAAAACGTTGGTTTAGGAGCGGCAGTGTGCATAAGGCTGAAGAAGTCGCTCTCTTGTACGCCTAAATCTTCCGCATCACCAAAGTAGTAACGCCCTCCCACTGATATTTACCCGTCTAGGGAAACCATTGTCACATAGACAGAAGTGAAGGTAAACCTCTCTAGAACTTAGTATTTACTTGCAATTAGGGGAAGTAATTATAGGTGGTTGAGTCACATTTCTACCACCCACCCTTAAGCTACAAAGGCAGCCAGGCAGATTTGTACACATGTTGGCCATGATACTTTGCTTCGCTGTGTGACAAAAATGATCCCCCTTGTGTCACGATTGGCAGGCAGTACTGTACAGTAAATAGGGCTTTGCTATAACTGCTGTGGTGTGGTATTCCCATCCAAAAACCCCATTCAGCTGTCCCAAAAAAAAAAAACACAAGCATGTAGGAGGTGGCAGAAACACCTCCTGAAAGCCAGCCAGTCAGCCATGCCTGCGCCAGTCTCTGAACAGTGAGCCACTGCAGATCTCTCTTCAGCAGGGCCCAATGAAGGAATAAATAAGCCCCAACCTAATGCCCAGTACACACGATCCGAAAATCGGGCAACGTTCCATCCGTTATTTCTCGGACGATAATTCTTAGCTTCCGGTATGCGTAACCACGCTGTAGCGTGTGAGGGGAAAATGATGTCTACTGCTCACCATTTTTTTTGGACGAACAACATACTGATAATACGATTATAGTACGATGTGTTATAATACGATCAAAATTTTTATGCTTGCACGACCGGATAATATCGGGTGAACTGTTGTGATCGCCTCTCGTAAGCTGTGTACTAACGATCCGATTATCGTCCGATCCTTTCACAAACGTTAATTTTCGTCCGATTTTCGGATCGTGTGTACGGGCCATAGGATAGCAGTAAATTCTCAACAGGGGTTTTAATCCTTTTCCATTTTATACAAAGCTATAAAAATGTTTTGGCTGTCCACATTGTATTGCAGAAAAATGGCTGCTGTAGGCAAAGCAATGTACTGGTATGTCGCTGCCTACTTCTGGGTTTAGGGCGCGTGCATGCGCGCCCTCTGGGCGACTCCTGTTGTGATTGTACACAGCAGGAGCCTGACAGCAAATCCCAGCCAATGGTTCACAACCGGGGCGTGCTGATCTGCTGTGTACAGTCACAGCCCAGAGCTCTGTGGAATGTACACAGGGAAAGACTAGTCAGTTTCTCATCTCTGCAAAGCATGGATGAGAAACTGAGAGGTCATACGTAGAAAAGACAGCACACTTTACATACATTACGCATTGTTCGGCACATATTTAATCCCTGGATCGCCCTAGATGCTCACACCTCTCCAGCCATTGTCAATAGTACAATGACAATGTATAGTATTATTACTGACCCCTGTATTAATGGCACTGGTGATGTAAGTGGTAGTTAGTCCCCCCCAGAATCAGTTAGTGTCAGATTGTGAGCCGCAATAATCACAGTCCCATTAACCACTTGCGCCCTGCTCACATTGCTGCTACTGCGGCAATGTGGCACGATTCCGTCCAGCGGCGCTCGCTCCCGCTGTGTTCAGTCACAGCGGGAGTCGGGCCAGGGGAGGAGCAGCGGCGATCGCCGCTGCTCTGCCCCGATCATCGGGGAATCGAGTGAGGAGATCCGCCCGCCTGTGTAAACAGAGCGGGTGGATCTCCATAGTGACAGTCCTTCTGTCATTCAGTCACCTCCCCCCCACACGTCAGTAAGCACCAGGCATACATTAACCCCTCCCTTTCCAATAAAATTAACCCCTTCCCTGCCAGTGTCATTTTTACAGTAACAGTGCATATATATAGCACTGATTACTGCAGTAATGTCACTGGTACCCCCAAAAGTGTCAAAAATGTCAGTCAAGGGTCCGATCTGTCCGCCGCAATGTCGCAGTCCCGAAAAAAAAAAAAAAAAAAAAAAAAAAAAAAAAAAAAAAAAAAAAAAATCGCAGATCACCGCCATTACGCGTTAAAAAAAAAAAAACCACCAAAAATGACAGAAATCTTTCCCTTAGTTAGTAAACACAATAACTTTTGCGCAAACCAATCAAAATACGCTTATTGCGATTTTTTTTACCAACCATAGGTGGCAGAAAACAAATTGGCCAAAAATTTAAAAAAAATTAGATTTTTACATTTTTTTGGGGGGGAATTTCATATAAAAAAATGTTAAAAATATTGTTATTTTTTCAAAATAAACGCTCTTTTTTTGTTTATAGCGCAAAAAGTAAAAAACGCACAGGTGATCAAATACCACCAAAAGAAAGCTCTGTTTGTGGGAAAAAAAGGATGTAAATTTAGTTTGGGTACGGCATCGCACGACCGCGCAATTGTCCGTTAAATTCGCACAGCGCCGAATCGCAAAAAGTGGCCTGGACGGAAGACAGCAAAATCCTCCGGTGGTAAAGTGGTTAAAAGTTGTTGATCGCTGCCATTAGTAGCGTGTACACACACACACACACACACACACACACACACACACACACACACACCATAGTTTGTAGATAACTTCCAAGCAAACCAATCAATATACACTTCTTGGGGTTTTTTTTTTTTAATCAAACCATGTAGCAAAACACATTTTGGCCTAAATTTATGAAGAAATTCAATTTTTTTTATTTTTTCTCTTTTTTTTATTGGATATGCTTTATAGCAGAAACTATAAAACTATTTTTTTTGTTTATAGCGCAAAAATTAAAACCAAAGAGGTGATCAAATGCCACAAAAAAAAAAAAAAATCTCTATTTGTGTGAAAAATATGATATATATTTAGTTTGGGTACAGAGTTGCATGACTACAAAATCGGCAGTTAAAGTAGCTCAGTGCTGAACAGTAAAAAAATGGCCTGGTCATGAGGGGGGTAAAATCTTCCAGAGCTCAATGAATACTGTATTGTTATCAACACAAAAGCTATAAATGCTAATCCTCATATTAATGGGTTATTTGTGCTCTTGCTTCAACGTGATTATGAAAAAGTTTGATTGTGGTCCCCTTTTCCTGACGATCATGGGACAATGGTGTAATTAACTTATTTTTTTTTTTTTCTTCATTTATGGCCCATTTCTTACCCACCTAATTGCCCAAAGCCTACCAGCCACAGAGCCCTTGGTTACAGAATTTGGTTTAAAGTTGTCAATTTCTAAAGCAGCTCTCTGCATTTAGCTCCAACACAAATCCGGGCACAAGCAACAAATTAAAATACACAATGTACATGGATTCATGAAAATCCCTGCCACCCCCTGTCCCTTCCACCATACTTCCATTACA
Organism: Pelophylax lessonae; assembly: GCF_965119305.1. Classification (NCBI taxonomy): domain Eukaryota; kingdom Metazoa; phylum Chordata; class Amphibia; order Anura; family Ranidae; genus Pelophylax; species Pelophylax lessonae. The sequence goes on along the minus strand of NC_138772.1, from coordinate 71,941,898 downwards.
ATTAGTCCCGAGAACAAGTGCTATTTAAAGCAGGGATGGCAGGATGGTGTGGAACTAGTACTGCCACTTTAAATAAGCTTCAATATGTTGGATTATGAGGAAAATCAGCTTTAAGTCATAATGTGTGTGCTGTGCCTCCCAGAATAGGCTATTGTGGTCTTGCCAGAAAACGGCAGCAGCAGATTTCTGACTACTTTAATAGCCAACATAATTCCGCACAACTTGACCAGCGTCCAACTTCCAGTTCCCGAAGGTAAACGACGCCTTTAGCGGCTAACGCAATAAGTCGATATTCTTTTCAGCGATCTGTTAAGACACAAGCGGGATTGTCTAGTATCTTTCACTTACTGGAAGAGATAAAATAAGATTCCTTCTGCATGAGAAAAGAGAATGCTAACAAAAACTAAATCAATGTGTAAAGTGTACCTAGACCTGGAACCCACAAACATACATGGGTAAGCTTTGTGCCAGTTCAAAGCCTATTATATGCTTTGTGCCGTTTATCCCCGCACAAACAGCAAATATGTGACAATACGCAGAAATGTGTTCCCCTTCCTTCAACGGCTTATTTGGGGTGAGGGCATATGTTTGGATTTCAGCGTGATTTGTTATGCATATTTTTAGGTTAAGGAATTAGGGCTGTTTTCACATTGCAGCGCATATAATTTCATGCTTCAGTACTTTTAAACACATTATGCAATTTTTAAAAATTGAAAAGCACATTTTTTAAAGTCTTGCATTACAGCCAAATAGCTGTTAAGGATGCCACAGGGTGCCGGCTCATAACAACCGGCTATTTATTGGTTGTTAAGGACGTCCATTGGGTGGTTAAGGAACCTGAACCCACCAGCAGCCTTCAGAACCAATGATAAGGCCTCCCCCTCAGTGGACAGCACAGGAGTGATGCTACCACCGGAGAGGAAGGAGGAGGCTGAGCCCCGGTTCACACTTATGCGATGCGGGAAGGCTGCGAATCCGCAGCCTGTTCCCGCATCGCAAACGCACCCCCAGCAGTTCACACTGCCATATGCGATACGCTGGGGGTGTCAATGTAATCTTGACAACACCCCCAGTTTGATCGCATATCGCAGTGCGATCTTGCAGTTCGCACAGGATCGGATCGCACAAGTGTGAACCGATGTGCGATCCGATCATGATGCGGCTGCCAAAAAGGATCCTGTGCGTGTTTGCTGCGGGTACGGTGCGAGTTTAGCCATACACTTTGTACACACATGCACAGCCGATCGCATGTAATGAAGGAGCAGTGCGTTTCGACATTACATGCGAACGCCGCAGCCACATGAGTGTGAACCGGCTCTGAGAGACAGCGGGCAGGCATTAGCCTGGAGCAACAGCTGTGAAGGGAGGGGGGTTGGCTGTAAACCAGAGGAGCTAGATGGCAAGATTGTGCCCATTTTTCTTAGGTGGGGGATAGGGGTAAGTGTGGGGGCGTTTTTTTTTTTTTACCTTTTCGCTGATTGTTAAGGAAGCCAGCATGTGCCCGCTCATGTGAGCCGAAAATAAAGGCCCCCATCTGTGACGGGACTCCTTATCCTAGGAAGCCTGAGGAAGAAGAGTACTCTTTCTCCCCATAAGTTGAAACCTGGTCCTTGATGGTACTCAAGGCCAGGCGCTGCTCAACCCCTCGTTGGAGGAAGGCCAAGATCAGAGTCACCAAAAAAGAGCTAGGGTGAACCCTGAGGGATTCACATCACACAATGTACATCTTCCAAGTATGATGGCAAATATTCCTAGAAGGAGATTTTCTAGCTTTTAACAGCGTAGGAATCACTGAGTCAGACAACCCTCTATCCTTCAGCACCTGGCTTTCAACAGCCAAGTCGTCAAAGCCAGCGAATGTAAAGGAAGGAAGGAAGGAAGATTGGCCCTTTGCGACAACAGATCTTCCCAGAGTGGCGTACAAGACCGGCAAGGCCAGCCTGGAGCCACTAGGATGACCGGAATCACTCCTGCCTCGATCCGGCGCAGGAGTCCAAGCAGAAGCTTGAGAGAATAAAAAGCATAAATCAGATGATACAGACTCCCAAGGCGCCACTGAGTCTGTGGCGTCGGCTAGAGGATCCCGGGACCGTACCACAAATCTCCACAACTGATGAAACACCTACGGATGAAGTGACCATTCCCCCTGGTCCAACGCCTGTCAACTGTTAATCAGCCTGCCAATTTTACACTCCTGGAATGTGCACAGCAGAGAGGGCTGGAACAAATCGTTCTGCCCACCTTAGAATGCCGAGACCAGAGTCAGACCCAGATAGTCCAGGCTTGTGAACGAAACCAGAGCAGACTTCTGAAGATTCAGAATCCAACCGAACTCCCCCAGATTTTGCAGAGTCAAGTTCAACAGAGCAGTCGAGACTCTGCTCGCAAGTGCAGCTTGTTCAGGATAACCTAGTACCACGATCCCCCATTAACGCAGCAATGCTAGCACTGGGGCCAATACTTTTGTGAAGACCCTAGGAGCGGAGGCGAGACCAAAGGGTAACAGCACAAACTTATAATGCTCCTTGCCCACGGCAAAGCAGAGGAAGCGCTAGTAGCCGACACATATTGGGATGTGTAGGTAGGCATCCTTGATGTCGATGGAGGTGAGGAAATCCCCCTGATGTAGGGACGCCACTACCATGCGAATGGATTCCATTGAGAACTTCTGTACCCGCACAAAGCAGTTTAGTGCCCTGAATTCAGTTTAGTGTCCAGAATTGGACGCATCTTGCCTTCCTTCCTGGGAACTGTAAACATGTTTAAGTAAAAACCTTGAAAATGTTCCCATGTCGGAACCGGGACAATCACCACTTGAAGTAACAAGTCTTGCACTGTCCCAAAGAGATCCCCTAAGCGATCTAGGGACAAAGTCATGTTGGAAGGGAAAAAATTGTCCGGAGAATATGATCAAAACTCAATCTTGTAGCTGGAGCGAATTACTTTGTGGACCCACTTGTCCTGTATCAGGGAGGTCCACGGATCGGGAAACCCGCCAAAAGATGTCCCCTCACCCCAGATACTGGTGAGGGCACCTCTTCATGCTGAGGAAGCCTTGTCCGCAGGTCTGGCAGAACCCGCTCCTGACTTTCCAGACCAGGTCCTCCTAGAACCCCCCTAGTGGAGGCTCAATGTCTTCGATCCCTTGTCTTGAGACCCTGAGGGACAAAAAGGCCTCATGTGAGCCGAAAATAAAGGCCCCCATCTGTGACGGGACTCCTTATCCTAGGAAGCCTGAGGAAGAAGAGTACTCTTTCTCGCCACAAGGTCTTTGATGAGGTCGTCCACAGAAGCTCCAAACAGGCGATCCCTCACAAATGGAAGATAGAATAAGGCCTTCTTAGAAGCCTGGCCCGCAGACCAGCATTTAGCCAGATAATCCGCTGCAGGACCACCGCTGAGACAGACAGTCTAGAAATCAAGGTAGCCGCATCCAAAGAGGTATCACAGACAAACTGTAGCCCTTGGACCAACTGATCCGCCAGCTCCGCAAATGCAGGGGGAGCTGTTCCCCCTCCAGGTCCTGGCGCAGAAGTTTTGCCCACTCTGTCAAAGCTTGAGACACCAGAGCAATAGTAAATACTGGCTTAAGTGCCGAACCAGCCACAGTGAACATATGGGGGGGGGGGGGGGAATTCAAGGTCTCCGACCTATCAGCCGGATATGAGAAGTCCAGGGACTAAACTGGGATAGCGGTGGCTTTATTCAGCCCAGATCCGGGGAGTTCACTATAGGAGGAACTGTATTTTTTTAGGGAGAGAAGCCTCATAGGGGTACCATAGCTACATAGTTAGGTTTAAAAAAGACACAAGTCCATCTGGCTCAACCAATAAAAAAAAACAAACCATAAAAGAGAAAAACAACATACAATCCCATTTACACAATCCTATACCCGCAGTTGATCCAGAGGAAGGCGAAAAACCCCAGCAAAGCATGATCCAATTTGCTATAGTAGGGGGAAAAAATTCCTTCCTAAACCCCTGAAAGGCAATCAGATACTCCCTGGGTTAACTTTGCCTATAAATATTAGTACCCAGTTAAAAATAATATTTACACCAAGGAAAGAATCCAGACTTTTTTTAAACAATCTAGTGAGCTGGCCAGAACCACCTCTGGAGGGAGTCTATTCCACATTTTCACAGCTACTACTTACTGTGAAGAAACCTTTCCATTTTTGGAGGCGAAATCGCTTTTCCTATAGACGTAAAGAGTGCCCACTTGTCCTCTGTGATGATCTTCAATTGAATAACTCAAAAACAAGTTCACTCTATGGACCCCTTATATATTTATACATGTTGATCATATTCTTCATCTCCTCTTCCCAAGAGAGAATACATTCAGTTCCTCTAATCTTTCCTCATAGCTGAGCTCCTCCATGCATCTTATCAGTCTGGTTGCCCTTCTCTTCACGTTCTCTAGTTCCCCCATAGCCTTCCAAAACTGAACTGCATATTCCAGATGAGGTCTAACCAATGAGGTGTACAGGGGCAAAATTATATCGCTCTCTGGAGTCCATGCCTATGTTAATACAATAAAGGACTTTGCTTGCTTTGGAAACTGCAGCTTGGCATTGCATGCTATTATTAAGCTTATGATCTACCAGAACACCCAGATCCTTCTCCACTATGGATTCCCCCAGTTCTACTCCCTCTAGTAAGTATGATGCATGCATATTTTCTTAGCCCCCAAGTGCATAGCCCATTTATCAACATTAAACCTCATTTGCCACATAGTTGCCCAATGAAACAGTGCACTGAGGTCGGCTTGTAAGTTGGAGACCTCTTGTAAGGAATTTATTCCACTGCAAAGCTTGGTGTCATCTGCAAAGACTAAAATTGTACTTTTAATCCCAGACCCTATATCATTTATAAAAGATATTAAAAAGTAAGGAACCCAATATTGAACCTTGGGGTACACCACTGATAACTCTAGACCATTCAGAGTAAGCATCATTAACCACTACTCTCTGAATTCTATCTTTTAGCCATTTTTCTATCCATTTACAAACTGATCTTTCCAAGCCTGTAGAGTGTAGACTTTACCTTATACATTAGCCGTGTGTATACTACATCCACAGCCACCCCTCTATCCAGGTTTGTTTGACAACTTCTGTCTTTCATGAATCCATGCTGTCTGTTGCTTAAAATATTTTTTTCCAGCAAGAAAACGCTGATTGCAAAGGTGCATTTCGGGCACCCCCACGGTTTTGTAAAAATATTGTCAAAGAAGTTGGGAAAGGGGAACACCTTCGCCACCTTGGAGAACCTGTGGCTGCCGAAGGTGACCCGTGCCTCCAATGCTGCGTTAATCGTATCCTCCATCTTTAAGGTTTCCCGCACTGATACAATCAGCGCATCCGCTAGCGCCTTTTCATATGCGGCTAGAGGAGCAGAGGAATCGTCCTCACTATCCGAGTACGAAAGGTGCGTGGACGCAGCCCCGAAAGGTAACTCGCATCTGCAGCGGCCAAATTCAGCAGGTGAAGGTGGGGGGGTGTTTTTTGTTAGCCTGTTTGCCCAGGACCAAATCTAGGCTTAGTCAAGTTTTTTCCTGCCTAGAGTCCTACTCCTGTGAGGGGCAGCATAACCCTTGTAGTCAAGAAGAGGAGCTGTGTCCGTCAATGAATGAAAGACAAATTACATTTTACATGTGTTAAAACTTTTTTTTTTTTTTAACATTTCTTCAAAATTATGTCATATATCCAGGAGTCTTCATGGGCATTTTTTTTCCATCTTGAGAAGGGTTTTTCCCAGCTAAGCACAACCTCCTGTCTGCATGCCTGAGTTAAGGGCAGATGGATTCCAGGAAGTAAATACTACATGAAGCTTCTGCCTTTACTCAAGACGGCAGCAGCTAGAAATGCTAGGGGGATGTTTTACAAAGTGATTTCTCAGCAAAATAAAGCATGGAGACATGGATGGATAGATGGGCGAATTTGCTTTGTGTATTAAAAATTTTATAAATAGCATTTTAAAATTGTGGTGCTCAGTTACGGTTTATTTACACTTCTTTTTCTACCAATTAAGGATGCAATTTATTTTAGAATTATACACACAGTATACCGAGAACACCATTTAGAATCCAAGTAAAAAATGTGCTGACTCAAAGCATGGCATGTGACTCTCCACAAAGGCCTGCGCTAACCTTGAATGAGAAACTATGACATGTAAAAACACTGCTCTGCTGTTCCCTGGCCTAACACCAGACAGACACACGTGGTAAATCTTGGTGAAAAGCTGTCACAAAGAATGCAGTTACACAGCATTCCTGATAATCAGCCAGATGGTTCGGATTTCACTAACAACTTTTGTGTTGTAACAATCCTCCCCCACCAGCTTTCAAGCCAGGGGGAAAAAAAAACAGCGGAGGGAGGATCAGCATCATGGAAAACAAGGAAGGAACTGTCTGAAGGATTTACACCAGCTCTGCGAGGTCCCTGTGTCTTCCATGAACCCACACATCCCGGCTGAAAGGGAATTCCCATACATTAAGGTTTGCTCCTACAGAAAACGAAGTGATCCTTTCACTGCACAATCATTACACAATCATTAATATAGCAGCAACAAAGGCCTTTTAAAGAACATTAGAATGGTTGGGGATCAATTTTAGCAGCTTTATTTTTTATTTTTAGGGCCCTTTCACATGGGTGTTTACCGAGTGAACATGCAAAGGCGTGACAACAAAGTCCACAAAGCAGTTTCTAAGTCCCCGTTCACACTGGGGCGACCTATCAGGCGACCTGGTCGCCTCACAGGTCGCCGTAGGTCGCCTTCCATAGGGAAGCTGCGGACCCGTTCTAATAGGAGCGACACAAGTCGCTCCGACTTAGAAAAAGGGTCCGGAGCTTCTTTGGGGCGACCCGAAGCGACCGTCATAGACTTCAATGTTATGAAGTCCGTGCCGGCCGCTCCGAGGTCGCGGCGCGCTGCTCGCACCGCGACCTCGGAGGTCGCCCCGGGAAGTCAGATAGCCCCAATGTGAACGGGGCCTAAATCTAAGTTGTATATATTTAAAATAAAAGTTCTTCTTTACCCACCTGAAGACGTGGTCTTTTCTGGAACTTTTTGTTTACAAGTGTTTATAAGTTTAAATTTCGTTATTTTGCTAGAAAATTACTAAGAACCCCAAACACACACAGTAAATGTGTGTGCGTGCCCCCATTAATGCAGAGCGACCATGTGCGTGCCCGCATTAATGCAGATTGACCAGTGTGTGTGCCCCCATTAATGCAGAGCGACCATGTGCATGCCCCCATTAATGCAGATTGACCAGTGTGTGTGCCCCCATTAATGCAGAGCGACCATTGTGCGTGCCCCCATTAATGCAGAGCGACCAGTGTGCGTTCCCCCATTAAAGGCAGAGTGACCAGTGTGCGTGCCCCCATTAATGCAGAGCGACCAGTGTGCGTTCCCCCATTAATGCAGAGTGACCAGTGTGCGTGCCCCCATTAATGCAGAGCGACCAGTGTGCGTGCCCCCATTAATGCAGAGCGACCATGTGCGTGTCCCCATTAATGCAGAGCGACCATGTGCGTGCCCCCATTAATGCAGAGCGACCATGTGCGTGCCCCCATTAATGCAGAGTGACCAGTGTGTGTGCCCCCAATAATGCAGAGTGACCAGTGTGCGTGCCCCCAATAATGCAGTGACCAGTGTGCGTGCCCCCAATAATGCAGAGTGACCAGTGTGTGTACCCCCAATAATGCAGTGACCAGTGTGCGTGCCCCCAATAATGCAGTGACCAGTGTGCGTGCCCCCAATAATGCAGTGACCAGTGTGCGTGCCCCCAATAATGCAGTGACCAGTGTGCGTGCCCCCAATATTGCAGATTGACCAGTGTGCGTGCCCCCATTAACCTGGACCGCCAAAGCGGTCTGCTTCCTTCTGTCTCAGCGGTGGGCAGAATTGAGAGGATCGGGTGGATCGGAGTGGATGTGTTTTACAGTTACACGCTGCATGATTACAAAAAGCCGAGTACAAGTTCTTACCCGACAGAGAGGATGTCCTACAAAGTCCCGCCTCCTGGACACCGGCTCCTATGATAGACGTCACCAGCGTTCTGTCTATCAGAGGCGGGACTTTGTAGGACATCCTCTCCGCCGCAGAAGAACTTGTACTCGGCTTTTTGTAATCGTGCAGCGCTGTAAGTGTAAAACACAGCCACTCCGATCCACCCGATCCTCTCCATTCTGCCCCCCGCTGAGACAGAAGGAAGCAGACCGCTTCGGCGGTCCAGATTTTAATCCGTGTGGGTTCGGAGGCGGCCCGGAGTCCGCCTATTGAGGACCCCGGCCCTAGAGAATAAAATGGCAATTGTTGCAATATTTTATATTCCACAGTATTTGCACAGCAGCTTTTCAAAACGCATTTTTATGAATTAAAAAAAAAACAAAAAAACGAACATTTACCCCAATTTTTTCGATATATATGTATAGAATATGTGAAAGAGTTTACGTTGAGAAAATGGATACCCGACATGTCATGCTTTAAAATTGTGCACGCTCGTGGAATGGCAACAAACTACGGTACTTGAAAATCTCCATAGGCGATGCCTAAAATTTTTATTACAGCTTACCTGTTTACAGTTACAGAGGAGGTCTTTTGCTAGAACTATTGCTCTCATTCCAATGATTGCGGTGATACCTCACGTGTGGTTTGAACACTGTTTACATATGTGTGCGATTTACATATACATTCGCTTCTGCGCACAAGCATGGAGGGCTGGTGCTCTTTCATTTTTTTATTTTATTTTTTTTATTGTACTTTTATTTTACACTGTCCCTTTATTTTTTTATTTTTTATTACTACTTCTATGCCTATTACAAGGAATGTAAACATCCCTTGTAATAGAAATAAGGATGACAGGTCTTCTTTATTGAGAGGTCTAGCGTCAAAAAATGTTTTGTTTTGGCCAGAGAACCGAAGTGACATCAGACGTCGCTCCTGTCCTCCAAGGGCATAGAGAGGAGTAAAGCCCGAGGAGTAAAGCCCGGTACCGATTGTCGGCCGTAAATATTCGGCCGACGACCGATCGGCCGATTGTAGGCTTGTTAGTATGATGCTTCTGACAGCGCATTTTCGGCCGAAGAGAATCTGTCGTGCAGGCATTAAAATTTTTGTTGGCCAACACCAGAACGGCCGATTGTTCGCCAGTCAGTACAGATTTCGGCCGACGATCAGCAGATTTGCAAGACTGGGCATGCTCAAAAAAGAAAAAAAGACAGGGAAAGTTAACCATCACGTGACATCACTTCTGCAGTCAGCTGTTGTTGGCCGACAAAATTCGTGTGCAGTCTTTTACAGTTTTCAACAGACACGATAGCCCTGGACAAAAGACGGCCGATCGTTCGGCCGACGATCGGTACGTGTGTACGGGGCTTTACTCATCTTCCTGTCCAGCAAACGGCCGAATCAGATTGCTCCTGGCCTTTACGGATGGGTCCAGTAAGCCCGGGAATGACTGGGAAGCTTCTAAAAAGTAATCCTGAAGCGAATCCACCCTTGGGACCACTTTTATCTGACGCAGAACTTACCATAGTAAAAATTGATACTGGATGATACAGAAAGACCCACAGTGGCTGTTTAGAGGGGTGGGGGCGGGGGGGGGGGGGCGCGGGGGAGGTAGGGGCACCCAGGGGTCTGACCATCCCAGGGAGGGGCCCATGTCCACCCCAAAAGACCACCAGGGGAGAGGGGGGGAGAGGATAAAGGACGTAAAGGAACGTCCTTGGGTGGGAAGGGTTTAAAAAAAAAAAATAAATAAAATAATGAACATTTTTGTGCAGGTAAAAAAAAAAAAAAGTGAGCATTTAATTTTTTTCCCCTAAGAAACCTGCAGAGCATTGCACCAGCTGCTATCTCAGGCTCCGTCAGAGCATAGCAGTCTGCTCGTATCTCGTATGGGCAGGCAGCTACCCGAGAGAAGGAAGATCAATGAGCTACAAGTGCGCTCTCCAGCACCCTCACAGATTATTGGCACAGCAATGGCTGACGGTACTTGTAAGCATTCATTTACAGTAAACAATGAATGAATGATGCAGCTGTGTAGGCAGAGCACCGCACAGTCATGCAGTTTTCAAATTGTGACAGTGGGTGCAGGGAGAGGATCCCGCCCGCTGTCACAGGAAGGGGGGGGGGGGGATCAAGAGAGAGAGGCTGCAGAATGTACCTTACATTTACAAGGTAAACTTATTTTAAAATGAACCCATCAGAATATTAGAGGCCGTCATTACTGAGCTCACCTTCTAAAAAAAAAAAAAAAAAAACTGCTAGATGCCTGGTTGTCATACTAACCCTCTGGCTTCAATACTTTTATATGGCTCAAATCATATATAGGATTCTCTTAGAGCTGGATATATGATGCTTTCATATCATTTTTATATCATTTTGTCATGGACAACATGCAACAATTTATTGGAAGGAGACAGTAGCAATCGATAACTTTGTAAGGCCCCTTTCACACTTTCAGATCCATTCAGATCCGCCTGGCAGTTTTCCGCCTGGCAGTTTTTCATCTCTATGGGGCAGCAGATGTCAGCGGAGACATGTTCGCTGACATCCGATCCGGTCTGTCAAATCCGGATGGATGGAAACCCTATTTTCCATCAGTCTGGCGGATCGGATCAGATGAGAACGGACAGGCGCGGTCCGTTCTCATCCGATTCCCCCATAGAGAAGAGCGGGGACCTGACAGCTCTGTCTCCACACACAGCGCGGAGACAGAGCTGCCATCCGCCTGCTCAGCGGGGGATCACCGGATCGATCCCCCGCTGAGAAAAATGGAGTCCACCGACGGAGCGGCAAGTGTGAAAGGGGACTAAAGCTTTCAGCAGTTGGGAGAAAGCACAGATTCTCTTTGGACAATCTCTCCTCTGGAAAGCCAGAGAGATGCAAGAAGCAAATTCAACTTCCTGACACCCACCCAGAACTAAACAGCTGTGTATTTCGCTTTTATGCCAACTACATACATTGAAATCTGCTCTTTCATATATTAATTGTCAGACCATACATTCACCCAACATAAACATTTAATATTCACTGCATGTCAGGCAATCCCACTGTTACAGCTAATGCAGACCAGGCTAACTTTAAAGGCCAAGTTTACCTTTTCAGTAGAATTTAACATTTCACTGCGCTTTCTGAGTGGTGCGGCGGGCAAAAGGAGGGGGGGGGCCTGTTACGTATTTCCCCATGGCCGAGTCCACCGGAAGTAGGGTTGGGTACCCATCAAAACCAGGTACCCTCTCCCCCCACATTTGGCACCATTGGGGGGGGGGGGGAGCAAACAGATAAGTGAAAGTTTCACTTTTGGGTGGAACTCCGCTTTGAATAATCATTTTTAAATAGCAACTGTCATCTCTGTCCCGTAGCGGCTCCTCCTTTGACCCGACAGTCTCATTCACTTTAATGGGAGGGCTGGTGATAAGCAGAGACACAACAAGGTGAGGGACGTGGCGGCAGCAGGTGAGTGGATGCCTGCTAACAGGAGCTGCCATGATGGATCTGAAAGGACAGGTGCTCTTTAAATGCAAGGACTCAATGCATCAATGAATTGCAGGACTTGGATTCATTGAATAATTTTACCAAGACTGTAAATATTGCAAAATATACAGCCTCATGCTACATAACTAAGCTCCATTTCATGCTGCATAAACTAAATTATTAATGTATATTAAATAGAGAACTATCTTTAGACTGATTTGTACTCCAAAAGCATTTGATTAAAATAAATTTGATTTAAATCCAAAAAATTAAAACGATTGTTATCCACGCTATGCATTAAGGTAAAGAATGTCCAGGGCTGCAGCCCCCCCGCCCCCCTTCTTACCTGAGCCTGATCCGATCAAGCAATGTGCACGAGCACAGTGGCTCAAGCCGCTGTCGCTCTCCACATTGCATTGGACAGTTTAATAGCAGCAGGAGTCATCGGCTCGCGCTGCTGCCAATAAAAAGGCTGTGACATGGGAGCAGGGGACAGGGCTGAGTCCCGCTGTCTGTGTCAATGGAAGCAACAGCGGGACTCGGGAGCGAGCCCACATGGGTGCCCCCATGGAAAGCGACCTTCTGTGGGGGCACCTGATGAAGAGGAGGGGCTTGGAGCGCTGGGGGGGACCCCCGAAGATGAGGATCGGGGCTGCTCTGTGCAAAACCATAACACAGAGCAGGTAAGTATGACAGGTTTCTTATTTTTTTTTTTAAATGAACGTTTACAACTACTTTTACTTCTCTAAACATTAAATTATGACCTCTTTGTAGTTTCCACCCACTTTCCAACTTCTGCCTTTATAGAAGAAGTTCACCTTTTGTAACATGTAACATCCATATTCCGGGTGTAACAGAATACAAATCCACCAGCCCCCACTCCTCCCCAGCTCCCCAATATGACAGGCGTCAGGGGATCTTTTTCCTCCGCTCCCTGCCAGAATCTTATAGTTCGCAATGAATTACCACGGCACTGTTAAACGCTGCGGTAGTTCATTGATGCTTCCTGTTTATGTCTAACTGCCTGGTCATACAATGTAAATCCAAACAGCTTACACACTGCTGATCACGGGTGCAATTAGGGCTGGGCAAAAAAATCGATTAAATCGATAAATCGATTTTTTAGTGTAAAACGATTTTTTATTTCCAAACTCTGGTTTTTTAACACTATAGTTTTTTCCATAGCGCGATATGAGCCAGCCCCCGCCCCGCGTAACCATAGACAGTAAACACACACTAGAGGTCACTCAGGTGCCCCCATGGCTTACATGCGGGACACTTACCTGTACAGGCGGGCCGCCCTGGGCTCCAGCCAGCTCCTAGTCCGCTGCACACCGCACAGCCAGGCCTGGGAACCGGCCACAACACACAGAGAACTCCTGAGTAACCGGACCACCGCCGCTGCTATCTCTGCTCAGAGTCTACGAGGAACGAGCCAATCAGCGGCCACCCCCAGGCCTGGGTGTGACGTCAGCTGCCGGGAGAGGAAGCGGGCGGTGCGTCTGAGGGGAGGCGGGGTTATACCTGTACAGGGGCTGTGATAGGTACAGACAGAGACTAGCCACACCTGTCCAGACATAGAGCCAGACACAGATCCTCTTGAATGGTGGAAGCTGCATCAGCCCAACTTTCCAAGGCTAAGCTTACTGGCTAAAAAATATATCTTTCTATTCCAGCCACTAGTGCCCCCTCAGAGAGGGTATTTAGTGTGGGTGGGGGAATAGTTACCTGCAACCGGGCCTGCATTAAGCCAGAGGTTGTGGACAGGCTCATCTTTCTTGCAAAAAATGTTTAGAATGAGCATGCACAATGTTTCAGAGATCTAACAAGCGCGTGTTTTGTTGTTATAGATAAAAGTTTACATTTGTTCACTCTTTGAGCAGGCTATATGTCTGCGCTGCCACAGGCATGTTTCATTTTTTATATTCACAGTTCACACTATACTGAAAAGAGTTTATTTTTTTAATTGTAATGTTACAAAATTTGTAATTATCTGATTTCTTGAACAAAAAATTTAAGCTACTGTGAAGTTGTTGCACTTTTGCTTAAACCTGGGTTAAAGCTTGAAATTGTTGAATGACAGGGCCTCATTTACTTTTTGTTTTGGGATTCTACGCATTTTAACTCGCGGACAATCATAGCAATAAAGTTGCACTTTTGACACTATATCTGATGTCTGCAGTCATTTTTTAAGTGCATTGAAAAAAAAAAATCGAATCGAAACTCGAATTTTTCTTTAAAAATCGAAGATTTTTTTTTTTTTTTTTTAGGCAAAAATCGCCCAGCCCTAGGTGCAATGCTTTCCAGGCTCCCAATTTAAAAAAAAAATAAATAAATTTTACCTGTAAAAAAAGGTGTGCATTTATTTTATTTTTTTTTTTAAAGTTGAACTTTAAAAAAAAAAAAAAAAAAGGTGACTATACACTGTACAATCTACTTTTGATCTACTTTCAGCTACGTAGTGCAAGGGCCTCCCTGAATTGATACAAGTTGAAGACCATTTAGGTGGGTTTTCCTATTCCATAGTTTTGTGAGGGAGTATATTGAGATACTCAGCTGGTATTGTTCTTGTGTAAACACTCTAATTTCACTTTCAGGCCCCATTCATACCTAGTGGGAGCACATGTTTTTTGGCCCGCTTTTCGGGCGACACGCATAGGGCAGGCCACTGATTTTAATGCCTTGTGCCCTACACGCAAAAACTTTTTTTTTTTGTACTGCACATTTTGCAGCTTTTGTCATACATTTTTTCACGTGTGCTTCCACAATCGGGGTGCCATTAACAATCAATGGCACTGAAAGTGCAGCTAGTTCATTTTAGGTGAAAAAAGATGGCCATACGCTATACAATTTCTGTACAATCTACTTTAGATTTACCAAAACTATATAAGAGGACACACCTATCTATCCAAACATTCAGTTTCCATTTAAGTAGACCCTTACAAAACATAACTGATGGTAGATCCAAAAGGAGATTGTACTTGTATAGTGAGCCTTACAGACTTCCAGGGACACACTTCCTGTTTTCAATACTACAATAGGCCATTATGTGATCGCTCAGCTCCTGTACACTCTGCCAATTGAACGATCTGTGAAAGATGAAGGTAAGGTACAAAACGTTTGTTTGATCAGCAGGGGAAAACATAGGGTATGTATTCAGGGAGAACGTTGCTCACTGAGAATGTCTGCATATAACTGCAGAGGTAGGCATGAGCAATCACCTGGAAAGGGGAAGGTAGGTGCAGGGTGTGCGATAGGGAGAACATCTGCTAAAATCCAACGATTTTCATGACGACGAATACCAGGAAGTCACAATGTTTTCTACTGAACAAACTGGAAGCGGAGGTGGGGTCTGCTCTAGAATATAGAGAAAGCCTTTTCTTTTCTGCAGCAGAGGTACATTAACAGTATATTGGTACATAGGGAAAATTTAAAAAGTAAACCGTTAGCCTTTAATCCACAAAGATGAATATAGTATAGCACAAACAGTTCCAACCCACTAGATCACTGGCAACCTTTATGAATCTTAAAAACACAAAAGACATTTTTGTACAAGTGTAGCACCCTCGAATGTTGCTACTAGTGTTAGTGCAGGCAAATTTATGTTAGGACTCATGGTTAGTTTGAGAGTCTGAAATTGGGTCAGGGTTTACTACAGGTCAGGCTGGATGACTCACAGAGGCAGGTCTCTGGTACCTTCCCATGGACCTGGAAGTTTGGAGAAACAACTAGAAGTTAGTGAGTGGAGACCAGGCGGGCTTATCTGAATACTTGAGGGAACTTGGCGAACCCCCAGGGTCTGTCGGTGGCCTAGGAGGGACCTCTGGGTATGGAAGCGGGCTCTGCCTCCAGGCTGGGCTCGGGAAAATCCTAACAGCATTACGGTTTGAAAGAGAATCTTGCCTGAGGAGCAGCAAAGAGTGAGTACATCAGTACACCCAGGGATTCACAAGGGAAGAGACTGCCACAAGTAGCACGTTTTTAGGAGGACAGCACTGTGCTTAACCCTTCCTACTCCTTGCCCTGGGAGATGGTCATAGCAGCCAGGAGGGCTGGTGGACAAGTAGCCAGGAGGGCTGGTAGTTCCTGAAGGCAGTGGCGCTGGGAGTTCTACAAAGGAGAGGAGATACTCCTGAATGCAGCTCAAAATATATTGTGCCGTTTTCTAAAGGGGCTGAGAGCTCCTGGTCCTCTAGGGACATTTGCTTTTGCTCACTAAAGACAGTTGGAGGCCAGGAGGGAGAATAGGCCAGGGTTTTTGTACATAGGGACAAAGTGGTCCCCATTCACTGTTTTCAGTCAATTCGGGCATCCCATAACCCCTTTTACCTCATCCAAGTTATTACCCCTAATAAAAGCAACAAAACTAAGCTCAAAGACTGTTTCTTATGTCTGGATGTGAGTGGAAAAAACTTGTTGCCTGGCTGTGCAAGAATAGGGGAACCATTCACCAGCAGCTCCTGCGGGGGTAGTGCTACACAAGTATACAACACTTATACACTGTGTATACAATGATAAAATAGGTTTATTTCAACTACATAGCCAGATTTGTAATTAAGATAAAAACACACCAAAACACTCCTAAATGTGATGACAGCCCCATGCTGAAGATATTCCAATCCCCACACAGCACAAAAATCTGAATTGTTTGACCAATACTCACATATGACCTGACCCATGACGATTGTAAACAGCGAATGCATCCCTTTAAGCTGCAGGTCACATGCAGGCAGACCTCTATGACCACCATACATCCTATGCGGCAATGAAAGCCAGATCAGCCACACACTAAACCATACCACATGCTTTGGCCAGCGGCACACTATGTGGGCCCTCCAGCACACTGTGAAGCCTAATCACTTCCAGGCTTGTGTCACTAATAAGTAACTAACAATCCAGCCATGTATTCCACATAAGGAGCTGTGTTATTCACCCTATGGAGGAATTACATTTCTGCCTCCTGAGCTATGAAGGTATAACATGGTGTGGATTTTTAGGTTAAAAACAGGACCTATCTATAATAATAATTAACTAATTGCTCAATATCATCATCCCTGTTCCAGTTTAGTTCACTTTTTCAGAAAATGAAAAGGCCCAACATCCTACACCCTTCCCAACCCACCCACCGGCATTTTTTTGCTAGGTTTTAAAACCGAAAGGAGAACATAAAATTATTTTGACTTTTTCCATTTTAATTTCTAAATTACCCTATGTATTATTTGAAATGGAGAAAGGGCATAGGCCAGCGTAAAGGTCCATAGATGTGCAAAAAGATTCAGGCCTACACTTCCATCATTTTCTTCCAAAGAGAACAGATTTTCTCTTTTGTCTATTTTTTGGCATTTTAGGGCAAAAAGATCTACCTCTGGGACACCATATCAGGCTGCAATCAGATCAAACAGTGGGTGGTTAAGGGGATACTCTGACTGTTCCAGTTTTTTCCTCTTGAAGAAATCTGCTAGGGAGTTTAGTTTCCCCTTTCGATTGACTATCAAGGACAGGAGATTCTCTTCTGCTCAAAGGATTGCCTCCATTCGGCATCATTAAATCGACGTGACCTCATGCCCCCTTAGCAGCTGATGTAGGACACTGCTGAAAGAATTTAGATGTAATGTCCTTTGAACTGTGGTTTAAAATGATGAATTACTTCTGAAATAGCTTTTAGATCTCTCAAATCTGAAGATCTGCAGGGCCCAGGGAGGGGTTCCACAAGGTGTTATCAGTTGGTCCAGGTGAGCTCCCAGAGACTGGCATCTGTGGTTATTCTGGTTGGATCTGGTTGACCCCACTGGCAACCTATGGAGAGGTTCACCCCTATTGTTGCCTCAAATAACCCATGATTCCAGACCGACAGCAGAACGTACTGTAAAGGTCTTGGATGCAGTTGTGCACAAAGTACAGTTGGAATATCCAATGTCATTAGGCATATAGGACTCATGATCCTGGCCAACCTGTACCCAAAAAAAAAAAAAACCCTTGCAGTGGGGCCCCTCTATGCTCAGACCATTCCCCAAGGCACTCCTGGATGCATTTGCACTTCTGCCTCGTTCCTTCTCCTCCACATATAATTAAAGCTGCACGATTCTGGATAAAATGAGAAATCACAATTTTTTTTGCTTAGAGCAAAGATCATGATTTTCGGCGCAACATCATCTTTCACATAATACAAAAAAAAAAAAAAAAAATAGGCTAACTATACAGTTTTTTTTTAATTCATTAAAATTTATTTTTCCTGACAGACTCCATGGCAGCACACGTATGGGTAGGCTCCGCCTCCTCTCCTACCCTATAGGACCCCACTCCCATAAATTTTTGCTCCAAGCCAGGAGCCGTGTTCCTTTTTTGTCCTCCTTCCGCAAGAGAAGTCTTACCTTATAGGATGCGTTTTCTTACATACCTGGTGGCGTGTGGCTTTCCTGGATGATGCCTTTCTACCTTAGTCCAGCAATCTCAGTACTACTGGGTGGACCCGGGCAATTTGAAATGATGCCGGAAGATGCCATAAATCCTGAATGAGAGGTGGGCTGCATCGCTTGGCCAAACGTCCTTGCTACTAGCGGGAGGCCCTTATGCCCTGACGCACACGCTAGTCTCCGGTTGAGGAGCGTTCCAGGTCCTTCTGTCGGTATTGGTGGTAATGTATTGCTTACTTTATACTTTATATCGTTTTGCTTCCTGGTTAGTATGGCGGCTGGAGCGCTCCTGCGTTCCAGGCCGTCGCTCTCGGCTCCTCCCCCTGCCTCCTGATTCCCAGTTGGGTGTTCATTGCGAGGCTTGGTTCCTAAGTGGTCTGCGCATGTGCGCACGCCACTTCCGGTCCTCCATGACGCGGTGGCGTCGGGGGGGGCGTGGCTTTACGGCTCCCGGGAAATTTAAACAGCTGATGGAGCTGTCATTCTTGGGATGTCTGTGGGCTTTTGCGGCGGCCTCCCCACGCTGTGTCTCTGCCTGTGTTTGGTAAGTCCTGTGCTGGGTCAGTCCTGCTTGAATGGGGGAGGGGAAAGGCGGCTATGGGAAGGTAAGATTGAGTTCTTACATCCTTCCTATTGCAGGTTATCTCGCTGTGATTTGCAATGGATGCCTCACCGCCCCCCGGTGGCCAGTCCCTGCGCAACAGGTGAGCTTTAGCTTTTAACTCTCGCTTGTCTGCCAGCTGGCTTACTGTAGCCTGAGCTTTTCTTTCCTTTGTTTTCAGCCCTTTTAGGTCTGACCAACGTCCTGCATCGGGATCAAAGGATAGATCACCTTCAGGCCATCACCATGCATCATCCAAATCCAGGCACCATAGATCCAGGTCTAGGTCTAGGCGCCATGATGATTGTCCAAGCCGGTCTTCCCGACATGCTGACCGCCCCGCACACAAATCTTGCTGGGGTTGTAGGGCTGTAGTCCCTGAGGATAGATCCTTGTGTGATGCCTGCTATTCTCGGGCAATCAAGGAAAAACAAGTCCCAGATCCACCAGTGGAAACCCTGGTCAGGCGGATCGTGCAAGAATCCTTAAGGGATTGGGATTCCAACCGGCTGTCTGGTCATACAACTGATACTCAAGTTTCCCTCAGAGGGAAGACGTAGAGCCGGGCACTTCCCAGCCTAGACGCTTCTCGGATTCCTCTGAAAGTGAGGATGACCTAGAAGACCAAAGTTCAGGTTTTGATTTTGCCATGATCTCTCCGCTAGTGAGAGCGGTAAAAGAGGCGTTAAAATGGGAAGAGCCAGCAGACTCCCCAGCAAAACAGAAGAAATACTTTAAACATCTCAAGAAAGAACGGGATCATTTCCCTTTTCTGAGTGAGCTGGGGGAAATCATTACAGACGAATGGCATGGAGTTGAAAGAAAGAATTCCTTATCGTCCAAATTTTCCAGGTTATATCCTTTTAAGACCGACAAAGTGAAGCATCTTGATTCTGCACCTACAATAGACGCAGCCTTGATGAGGCTAGTCAAACACGTTACCCTACCTTTGGAAGATTCCGTCTCATTTAAAGATGGTCTGGATAGACGAATTGATACGGATCTCAAAAAGATCTATCTGTTAGCTGGTATGACCTGCAAGCCAGCCCTAGCCCTTGCAGCCACATCCAAAGCTATGGAGGCTTGGGTAGATAACGTGGAGACCACACTGAAAGGTGTCTCAGAAGAAGCAGCCAGAAGCTCGGCTGTGTATGAACTAAGGTTAGCAACGGCCTTTTTGGGAGAGGCTTCCATTGATATCATTCGCCTGGTGGCGCGGGTCATGCTCTCTTCTGTCACGGCCAAACGTGCTTTATGGTTACGTCCCTGGCTGGCCGATCCTGCTTCCAAACAAGCCTGGTGCAGGATTCCGTTTGAGGGTGCGTCCCTTTTTGGCAACAAGCTGGACAGTGCCATTACCCGTGCCACTGGTGGTAAATCAGGTTTCCTCCCTCAGGATCGCCGTTTGTTTGACCGCAGAAGATTTCAGCACAAACCAAGTTCGGATCGATCCAGAGAAGCTCGCTCTTACAGGCCTGGACGTGAGTTCAGAAAGAATTGGAAAAGATCTCAACCTACAGGTCAGAAGTTCAACAAGGGAACACCTTCTAGTGGTCGGGAGACCACAAAGTCTTTTTGATATCAAGCCTGCTCAAGCGTTGCGAGTAGGCGCTCGTCTACGTCAGTTTGCGCACGTTTGGGCAGCCTCGATTACGGACCAGTGGACCGTCAAGACTGTGTCTCATGGTCACGTTTGGTTTTTCGAAGAAACTCCAATTCTGCGGTTCATCCCTACGGCTCTACCTCGCGTGGAAGAAAAGAAGTCAATTCTTCTGTCATACGTAGATTCCCTGATCTCTCAAGGTGCTGTCATCCCAGTTCCGGCCGAAGAAAGGTTTCAAGGCCTTTATTCACCTCTATTCATGGTGCTAAAGAAAAACGGTTCTTGGAGACCGGTCATAGACCTGACTCATCTGAACTCTTTCATAAAGAAAGAGAGGTTCAGGATGGAGACACTCTTCACTATCCGCCAAGTGGTGCAACCAGAAGATTGGATGATCTCCATAGATCTAAAAGATGCCTATTTCCATGTCCCAGTGGCAGCAGAACTACAAAAGTTTCTTCGCTTTGCCGTGGGTCAAGTGCATCTCCAGTTTACCTGTCTCCCTTTCGGGCTTACCACCTCACCTCGAGTCTTTTCAAAGATCTTACTGGCTATTGTAGCTCTGATCAGATCGAAAGGGATCCGACTGTTTCACTACTTAAACGATCTGCTTCTTCTTTCTCAAGACCAAGCACAGATTCTGCAACACAGATCTCAGGTAATCTCCACCCTTCAAGAATTCGGGTGGCTCTTGAATCTGGAGAAAAGCCATCTGGATCCGACAAAATCCTTGATCTTCCTGGGGGCACTCTTCAACACCTCCAGAGGCACCATCTCTCTTCCAGTGGAGAAGATTCCGGTGATCCGCAGCAGAATACAACCGGCAATGTCAACTCCTTATCTTCGGGCATCACAGTGTCTGAAAATAATAGGGACCATGGTCTCCACGGCCCCCATGGTCAAGTGGGCACAGTGGAGGATGAGGCCCTTTCAAATCGGTTTCCTCCGCCAATGGAGCTCTGGGAATCCAGACACTCCTGTACGGATAACATCCTCTATGAGGGCGAGTCTGTCTTGGTGGCTACAACGGGAAAATCTCCTGAATTGTCATTCGATCGTTCCCGTTCCTTGGATCGTTGTGACATCGGATGCCAGCCAGACGGGCTGGGGTGCGCACTGCCTGTCAGAGGTGGCCCAGGGCAGGTGGGACTTTCCCACCCTCGGGTTGGTCTCAAATGTCCTGGAGCTTCGGGCAGCTTTTCGTGCCATCATGGCTTTCCGTCACTTGGTGAAAGGGTCCTCGGTCCTTCTACGGCTAGACAATACGACGGCAGTCGCATATATCAAGAGGCAAGGGGGCACCCGCAGTTCCTCCCTTCTGGAAGAAGTGAAACCGATCATGGCATGGGCCCAACGGAATCTTTCCAATCTATCAGCTGCTTATCTTCCAGGAGTCCAGAACGTTCAGGCAGATTTTCTGTCAAGAACCAATCTAGACAACAACGAATGGTCTCTTCATCCAGAAACCTTCAAGTGGGTCATCTCTCTGGGGATTCTTCCGGAGGTAGACCTGTTTGCCTCTCCAAACAATGCCAAACTGACGAAATTCTACTCGAGATGGCGTTACCCCCAAGCCTACGGGGTAGATGCTCTGACGGACCACTGGAAGTTCCACAAAGCATATGCTTTTCCCCCGGTCCCAGTGATTTTCAAGTTCCTGCAGAGACTCAGGAGAGAGAGGGTAGAAATCATAGCAATTCTTCTGTTTTGGCCAAGGAGGCCCTGGTTTCCTCTGCTGCTCCAACTGAGCTTTCGGGATCCTGTTCCCCTGCCATTCAGGTCGGACCTTCTATCTCAGGGTCCAGTGCTGTATCCATGCCCAGCGCAGTTACATCTCATGGCATGGTCCTTGAGAGGGAAAGACTAAAAGCTCTTGGCTGTCCAAGTGCGGCAATGTCCACAATGATGAGTGCCAGGAGACCGGGCACCAACAAAGTCTACGAGAGGATCTGGTCTAAGTTTGAGGATTACATGTCTAATGAGTCCGATTTCATCACTAATCCTAAGATCCATCACATTCTGGGGTTCCTCCAGACAGGCTTAGACCTATCTCTGGCGGTTGGCTCTCTCAGAGTACAGATCTCAGCAATCTCTGCCTTCACGGGGACCTCATGGGCAAAACATCCTCTGGTCCGGCAGTTTTTCAGAGGTGCGTCAAGAATGAGACCTCCCAGGAAACCCAGGTTCCCCAAATGGGACCTTCCACTAGTCCTTGAGTTTCTCTCAACAACAGTTTTGGAACATGGAGATTCCTTCTTCCTTAAGAATCTGTCTATGAAGACGGCCTTTTTAGTAGCCATCACATCGGCTAAACGTGTCTCTGAAATTAGTGACCTGGGTTGCAAAGAACCTTTTCTGACATTTTTTCCTGATCGGGTTGTCCTGGTCCCTATGCTAGGGTCCAATCCGAAGGTAAATTCAGTTTTTCATGTCAACCAAGAGATTGTTTTACCTACATTCAAGTCTCAAGATGACCAGAGTACCCATCCGTTGGATGTGGGCGAAGTCCTTCAAACATACTTGAAGTTCACAGCTTCCTTTCGCAAGTCAGACTATCTATTTGTTCTCTTTTATGGAAAGAACAGAGGCAAGAGGGCTTCTTCCAGAACAATTTCTAGCTGGATAGTTCAGACCATCCAGTGGGCATATAGAGCCAAGGGACTGGCTCCTCCGGAAGTGGTGACGGCTCATTCCACCAGAGGGATTTCTACGTCTTGGGCGGCTTCCCTTCATGTTGCACCAGATGTCATTTGCAGAGCGGCCTCATGGTCCTCAATTAACACTTTCATGTCACACTATTGTGTTGAACCTGCTTCTTTATCCTCAGTTGATTTTGGTTTAAAAATTTTGTCTGTTGACGGTGCAAATTAAACCTATTTCTGTTTGACCAGCAGTTGCCCACCCGGGTGTGTATGGCTAGTTATTTCCCATACGTGTGCTGCCATGGAGTCTGTCAGGAAAACGGAAAATTTATATCAATACTTACCGTAATTTTCCTTTCCTGATAGAACTCCATGGCAGCAGGAGTTCCCTCCCATCTGCTGGAGTAGTCTATATATGGAACACGGCTCCTGGCTTGGAGCAAAAATTTATGGGAGTGGGGTCCTATAGGGTAGGAGAGGAGGCGGAGCCTACCCATACGTGTGCTGCCATGGAGTTCTATCAGGAAAGGAAAATTACGGTAAGTATTGATATAAATTTTCCGTTTTTCCTAAAAAATTGCGCTTGAAAGACCGCTGCACAAATATAGCGTGACATAAAATATTGCAATGATCTCCATTTTATTCTCCAGGGTCTCTGCTAAATATATATATATATATATATATATATATATATATATATATTATATATATATATATAAATAATATTTGGGGGTTCCAAGTAATTTTCTCGCAAAAAAAAATATTTTAATGGTTTTAACTTGTAAGTGTCAGAAGAAGGCTGGGTCTTTAGGAGGTTAAACTGCCCTCACTTAGTCCCAGTTCACATTTGTGTGATGCGGGAATGCTGCGAATATGCAGCGTGATCCCGCATCGCATCCGCACCTTTGGCAGTTCACACTGCCATATGCGATACGCAGGGGGTGTCAATTAAAAGTTAAAGACGCCCCCAGGTGCGATCGCATATCGCAGTGCGATCTGCAAATACACACAGAATCAGATCGCACTAGTGTGAACCACTATGCGATCCGATTCTGCTGCGGATAAAAAAAAAAGCCTCATGTACGAGTTTATTGTGGATGCGGTGCAAATTCAGCCATACAAAGTGTATGGCTGATATTCTCACCGCACATGAAATCGCATGTAATTTAGGAGCAGTGCGCTCTGAATTACATGCGATCTCCGCAAATCGCACAAATGTGAACCAGCACTTACAGCGGGAAGTTCATTCCTTTGATCTAAAAGAACAAAATGATAACTGTAAACACAATGTTTTACAATGTATCTCCCAGCCTTGGCAATGTTCATAAACATTTGCTGGAGGATTTTTTTTTTTTTGACAGCTGTGAGTGAGCAGAGAACAGCTCTACGCTGTATGAATCAAGGAAATGTCATTTTAAGATCGTGGGAGGGGGGGTGAATCGAGATTGCGATTTTTTAACTTTTAATCCTGCAGCTCTACATACAATGGAGCAATAATAGCCCTGCGTTGTATGGTATGAAGCCAAGGGACTGCCCACAGACTGGACCTTTTTGCTGGGGAGACCCACTGCAAGCATAGAATTTTTTTATTCCTGGAGTTAGAGTTTAATTTACCAGAGTGCCACTGTCACCATGAAAATCAATGGGGCTAACGAGAGGCCAATTGTATAGTGTGAACTGCATATGAAGTATTTCCTGTGGTCCTCATTGGAAGAACTCCCTGATTGGAATGCAGAGATATGAATCCTTGAAATCCAGGGTGGTCTTATACAATCCTAGAAAGAGTAAAGCTCTATTCCATGCAGAATCTTTTGTACCTTACTGCCTCTTTCAAATGTAAGAAAATTTGACAATTTCCCGGAGGGTTTTATCTTAAAAAAAAGTGAGCAAGTAAACCCTCCTCCCTCCACTTAATGGGGAACTACAGAGATTACTTCCTACAAGAGTAGTTCTTCTCTGAGGAACATGAGGGTTCCTGTTTTTTTCCTGATCCGGAGAGACATACCTGACTGGAAAAGTAAAGGGGGATCGGCTTGAAAACTCTAAAAACCTTTCTTTAAAAAAATAAATTCAATATAAAAAGGGGTTTTCAATCCACTAAGAATGCCATTGATCGCCTTCACACCTGCAGGTCTGATACTTTTTAATTCTGTGGTGGGTTAAAAAGTTGTAAATGGGAATCCTCTTTTACCCTTCTATAGATGGAAAACCGAACTTTTGTTGGATTCTTGTTTCTACAACCCTTTTTAGTTTCATTGACATTGACCACTAAATTTTTCTTTGTCGTTTCTTAGAGACAGGGAACTGCTTCTGTCTTTCCCCTTCTTTGATCTATGACATATCTAGGACCTTCTCTAATTGAGATCTGAATAATAAATCTCCATTAAACACTATGCTACACAGTTTAAAATGTGCAACTCCCACTTCCCGAAGAACCTCTGCTTTCTTGTTTATGGGGTGCTTTATTGCCCCCATGTCTTCAAAAGACCATTTTTCTTGGACACTTTAGATGGCAAAGCATCCAATCAGGGACATTTGTACTTGAAATCTTTTATTTTGAGTCTTCTGTAGAGGGGAATCTTACAAGCTATTATATGAATCGCTCCTGTGTCACATTCGTATCAAACGGGAAAACCTATACAAAAATATCTAGTCGGACCTTAGAGGCACCCACGGGACACGATGCATATAAAATCAATACATTTTACAACCAAGCATATAAGCATGCTTAGCCATGCATTATTAAATGCAATCATGGTGAATGTACACGGTAATGCACAAAAAGTGCAACATGTAGCCTATTATTTTAGTAACTAGTATGCAAGCTAGTCTTCATGAGTCAACGCGTTTCTCATATCTGCTTCCTCAGGACTCATGACGAAAACTACCTTTGGACCAAAGTATACATATTCCATACTGGTCCAATCTGCTGGGGAAGCAATGAATCACTGTAGTAGCTGTCCAATCAGAGAACACTTGAGTTTCCTGAGAAAAATGCAGGACGTTTTCTGAAAGGCACCCGTGCCAAGCAGCCCCCCTATGGTTACTATGCAGCAGGGCAGGGACCAATGGGAATATGCAAAGAAAATCATGCCTGGAATTCAGCTTTAAAGCTAGTCAGAAAGAACAACCATTTTTCAGGGTTAGCCTATTTCACTGAAACTACTTTTCTTTTAGAGCCTAATGAACTGAAAATGATTGCCCATTCTTACTCTACAGGTCTCTGTATATGCTGTTGTGGACCAGAAGTTTTGAACGCTTTTCCTTCAATTCCAGGGTATCATGAATAGTCATCAATAGTTTGTCCGTTTCTTTTCATGGGAAGCAAACAGTAATAATAATATAATAGTACAATATCAATGAATGAAAACAGGATCTATGAATGGAGAACAAATGATTGAAATATCTGCCCTACCATTCACAGAAGTTGTAGTAACGTCTTCCAAGAATGGAGGAGCTAGGCGGAAAGGGCTGGCATTGTCTGGCACTCTTAATAAGAGCCTGCGACAGCTTCCCAGTTCCATTAAACCCCGCAGCACCAGAAGAATTTAGGGGATGGGGACAGAAGCACAAGGGACCGTAATGCCCATTGGGCTCATTTTGTTTTTTACAATGGAATATCAGACTTTCAAACTATGGTTCTCCAGCTGTTTAACTGCAAGTTACAAAATGCCACCAGCCTCTGGCAGAGTTCTACTAGTCCACAACAGTCGGAGAGCTCCAGGCTGCAAAAAGACGGAGTTAAATCCTATACCTGGCATATACCCAAAAAACACACAGAAAACACTGATATAGCTTAAAGGTACAAGTTGGAACACAGAGAAATCCAGTGCATCTGGCGCGTATTATTTCTGAGGCTAATGAAGACAAAATGGTGATACATAATGAACACGATAAAATGGGGATTTTTTATAAACAGCATCTGGCATGCCTCTGCTCCCCTTTCACCTCAGCTCACACTCTGCCAGGAAGGCCTGGAAGAACTTGTGACATGTTACCGGTCCATCCGGCTGCATGGGGATTAGTGCAATAAGAAAAAATGATCCATTAGTGACACGTGAAGGTTCCTGGATGTCTGGAAATTATGTTAGGGGCGTTGTCCTAAATCTAGGCTTTATCAAGAGGATACACTGTTCTCTCATCAGATCTGTGCATTATTCATAATCCCACACACATACATGGAGATATATTTACACCCCCCAGGAGACAAAAGCCAACTCGTAATATCACACATCTCTCATAGACAAGGCATTAAAGGAAGTGATAACACAGCATTAAGTACATTTAGGAAGATGAGAGGCAGGTAAAGGCTGAGCGAACCCTAAAGTAATAAGCCCAAATATCTAAAAGTATATTAATATTACATTTAAGGAATTAGCAGGTCAACTGCTGCCAATAAAGCCCATGCTCCCTTCACTCATAATGCTGCAGGCAGTGCATTGACTTCTAATTCTAAAAATGCAGTGGGTTTTTTTTGAGCATCAGCAAAAAGGTTTTCAGGACATAATGTTTCAATACCAATAAATGATACAAAACATTTTTGAATCTGAAGCCTTGTGAAGAGGACACCTGGCGTAACCGGTTTCTTTTTCTGCTCTCTTCTAGGAGTTCACAATAAAACCCACTTTTCCATCTTGTTGTACCCCAATATAATAGGATTTGTGACCTTGTTTTGCTTTGAAATGAATAAAGTGCATGTAAACCCTAAAAGCCAGCCATCCATGTATCAAAATTCAGCCGGTTCAGCAGGGACTGGCTGAATTTCGATCTATGTATGGGAGGAGGGCTGATTGTACCAAAGTCGATCCATTGATCTGTCGGATTTTTGGCATGCGATTACTGCCGGCTGCTTTAGCCGCTAGCAGTAACTGTTGTGTTCTGCTGACGACACAGAGCCAGTCCAGGCTCGGGAAGATTGTAACAATAAAGTTGGGGTTATTTTTTTTTTTTGGGGGGGAAAAATACACTCTAATGAACAGAAGTATGGCCATAGTAATCCCACAAGATCACTCAATAAATGGGCCCCTTAGTTTCTACACCACCGCTACCATGATATGTCAAGCCGCTTTCACACTGAGGTGCTTGAAAACTGCCCATAAAACGCTGGGCGATTTTGCGCCGCTTTTGAGGCGTTAGCGGTGCACTTTTTTTGAAGGTCACGTGACGCAAAAGAACCATTTTGAGGGGCTTTTCGTGTATTTTTCAGGCACTTCCCATTCATCTCAATAGAGAGGTGCTTTTCTATGCATTAAGATAAAAAGCCGCCTGTGTGCAGAACCCCCCCTCAGCCCCCTGATACTTAACTGAGGTCCCTCTAGCTCCATCGATATTGTAGGAATGTTTCTGCCGTCCAGGACTCCTCTGCTCATTGGCTGAGACAGCAGTGCGGCGCCATTTGCTTCTGCTGCTGTCAAAGTCAGTAAGCCAATGAGAATAGAAAGGGGGTGGGGCCGCGCTGCAGCTCCGTATCTGAATGGACAGATGAAGCTGTGACTCGGCTCGGGTGCCCCCATAACAAGCTGCTTGCTGTGGAGGCACTCAACAGGAGGGAGGGGCCAGGAGAGCCGAAGAGGGACCCAAGAAGAGAAGGATCCAGGGTGCTCTGTGTAAATCCACTGCAACAGAGTAGGTAAGTATAACATGTTTGTTATTTTTAATAAAAAAAAAAAAAAACACATGAGACACTTTACAGTCACTTTAATTGATTTGAATTGAAATTAGTTTTATAGTGAACTTTTCAGGCACTTTTTTTTTAGCGAGAAAGCGCCTTAGTGTGAAAGGGGTCTCACTCTTTTGTATCTAGGCTCCCCAATCATTTGTTTATTCTTCCATTCTAGAAAGTCTAATGGGCGAGTGTGACACCACTATTTGGCCTTGTAATAGCACAGCAGCTAGGTATACATGGAGATTTTTGGGACATCCAGTCATTGCAATCCCAAGCGATAAAAAGGAATCAGCATCTCCTTTGGCTTGCTGGCAACCATGCAAGATTAAACTCTGTTTCTGTGTGAAGCTGACCTTAAATTAATCTAAATCTAATTGCCACCTCGGAAATGCCAGATCTTTAAATTCGGCAACCCATTCCCAGCAGACGTGGAAACAAAATACTGCTATAGTGACATCATCTCTTGCAGATCAAAGCACAAATTCCCTTGGTCTACAGGTTAAATATTTAATACTGCACAGTTCAATCACTATGTAAATAAGATTCAAAGTATGCTTGGCTGTTTAAGATTACCAGCCATGTCTGTTCTACGTGCTGGACCACATCCAAGACTCTTGAGTCTTAATATATGACTCTAGTTTAAGTTTCATAAATTGGGGGGGGGGGGGGGGATTAAATAACTGTATTTCTTTTAAACTTATTCACAATATAAAGTAGACACAGAAAACATATGTTTAGTTTTAAATACGGAAACAATCTGCATTTTCTTCCCCAAGACTGGCCTAGACTAAGTTTCTGTACTTTCTGAGCTAAAATTAAATTTGATACCCCGGTGTTTGCTTTAGGCTATGGATGTCCATTTATCCTGCTGGTAAAAATTCCACAAATGTAGCAATAAACTACACTCATTGGGGAGAGGATTTTTCTTCATTTTTGTCCAGGGGGTGGGAACAATAAAAACAAAATAAATGTCAATCGGCACTTGGCCACACCCAGTCCTGCCCAGTGCATTCTGGATTGACAGCACTGCCTTTGTTGCTTAAAGTGAATTAAACCACTTGACTTCCAGAAGATTTAACCCCCTTCATGACCAAGCCAATTTTTGCTATTCAACACTGCGCTGCTTTAACTGGCAATTGAGCAGTCATGCAACACTTTACAAAAATTCAATTTATTTCACAAAATGTGAGCTTTTGGTGGTATTTGATCACCACTGGGTTTTTTATTATATAGAGTGAACATTTTGAAGAAAAAAAGCAATATTTTCTATTTACATATATAAAACATATCCAATAAAATCAAATTTTTTTCATAAATTTAGGCCAAAATTCTGCATGTCTTTTTTTTTTTTTTTAACCAAAGTGTATATTAGTTGGTTTGTGTGACAGTTGTAGCATCTACATTATATAAACACACTGGAATTTACGCAGCTATAGGTACTAAACTAGTAATGTCAGAGATCAGCGACTTATTGCGTAACAGTAAAGCCCCGTACACACGTACCGATGGTCGGCTTACAAATGTTCCTCTTTTCTCCCCGGGATGTCGGTGTCTGCTGAAAAGTGCAAAGACAGCACAAGGACAGCACAAGAATTTTGTCCGCCGACTGCAGAAGTGATGTCATGTAATGGTTAACTTTCCCTGTGTTTTCTATTTTCTGAGCATGCCCAGTCTTGCAAATCTGCGGTCTGTCGGCCGAATTGTGTACTGACAGGCGAACAATCGTCCGTTCTGGTGTCGGCATACAAATATTTTCATGTTTGCACGAAAGACTTTTGTCCGCGGATTGTGCGCAGACATCTGTCGGAGGCACCATACTAACACGCGTACAATCGGCAGATCCTTCGTCCACCGACGTTTGTATGCCGACGATCGGTACGTGTGTACGGGCCTTAAGAGTGTGGAGGGCAATCTGGCACTGACGCTGCCTGGAAGGAATACTAAATGTACACGGACGTTGCCAGTGACACTAAGGCAGAGATCAGTGATAATGTACACTGTACTAATGACACTAGTGGGTGACAGGGGTAAAAATGAAGAGCAATCAAGGAGTTAACTATGTACCAAACAAGTATGTGTGCTACTTTTACTCACAACATCTGGCTATCTTTTCTACCTGAACTCCGAGTTGATTTCAGGGTGGAGAAAACAGCCAGCACCCTGTTCTGTGTTTGGTGTTGTTTGAACTCTGTGTTGTAATTGGCCACAGCCAATCAGCAGGTATACAGCCAAAATAAATTGATTGTAAGCTGCTGACAAACTCGTATTGTGTCCAAACACATCACAGATCAGCAGTGGGGACGTACACAAAAACCAGAGTGGATCGTGACGAACATATACGTTGCCGTGCCTGGCTGTGCCACCCACTAGCAATAAATGTACTGTTAGCAAGCGGTAAAGATTGGTTTCCCTAAATTTAAAAAAAATTACAAGATATTGCATATCCTTACTTCTGGGGTCCCTCATTAGCTCTCTCGACTCCTCCTCTCCTCTGAGTGCTACTGGGAAAATGTGTGGGCAAGCTCCCAAGCAAGGCTGTAGCGTACTTTGGCCCCGCCCCAAAGGATTGGACTGACAGCAGCAGGAGCCAATAGCTCCCACTGCTGCCTGAGTCCCTTTGGAATAAGAGACCAGCACTGCGACAGATGGGCACAGTGCTGGATCGAGCGAGATGACAGGTAAATATTTGAGGAGGGAAAAGAACAGCTAGTGAAATGTTTTCACCTTAAAGCGGTAGTAAACTCTGTTCTACCACTTTTACTATAGGAAGGCTTACCTGTGGGTACTGTGAATATCTCCTAAACTTGCACAGTGCTGGACCTTCGGAGCCCGTGCCGTAAACGGCGGCTGGAGTGACATCAACGCATCCCCGGTCACTCATGTAGCCAGAGGGCACAAACCCAGAAGGAATACCAGCAGAAGAAGTCAGCCCTCAGCAGTGACAGCGTGGCGCTGGAGGGCTTCGTTCTATGGTACGTCTCTCATATGCACACTAGCACATGACATTGCCTTGCAGAGGATTTTTTTTCCCCATGAACGGCAGTTTACTACCCCTTTAATGCAGAAAATGCATTAATGTAAAAATCCTTTTGTCTTCAGAACCACTTTAAACTCTCCCACTGTGAGCTGCAGTGTCTGGGAGGGGGAGCGCATGAGACACAAATGATTTGGCACAGTCAGGGGAGGTAAAGAAAGTTTTTTTTTTTTCCTTTACTTTGAGGCTTTTGCATCACATAGGCTAAATAAGTCCCAAATTCAGTTACTGTCACCTTAAATATTCAAACATAATTTCGCCAAGCCACATATAACAGCCAAGGAAAGCAGTTAAAGGCCATCAAAAGTTTTACGCACTGAAAGTACATGCTTAGACAACCTATATTTAGAGAAGTCTGCTCTCACAATGCTAGAGAATTCAGGCAATTTCACGTTTCCTGTTCACCTGAATCTAGTAAGCTTCACTCAGAATTCCATGTTAAGCAAAAGCAGCAAACTGTAATGATAATTACCTAAACAGTTGGGTGTCTCAGCAAAAAAGGACAAAAAAAAAAAAAAAAAAAAAAGAAAAAAGCCTGGCACAAAGGATGCAAGTCAACCGAAAAGACATTTTGTCTGTGATCCAAACATTTAAACAAAACCAAGTTTTTAAATACGATATTCATTTTAGGTAACTAGGGCTCAGTCTCTCCTTCCTGCCGCCACATCATTTAGAATCTGCCAATGTATCCAATTACCCAAAGCCATGGGCAGCATCAGCTCACAGCAAACAGAGCATGCAGTACAATGATGGTCCATGTACAGCTCTGGGTTTTAGATGTGCCTTTCCACACCTGAAGCACATGGAGGGTTCTGCACAATTCCAATGGTGTGGTTTCTGCCTGTGCGCTTATTAACCACTTTACCACCGGAGGATTTTGCTGTCTTACGTCCAGGCCACTTTTTGCGATTCGGCGCTGTGCAAATTTAACTGACAATTGCGCGGTCGTGCGACGCCGTACCCAAACGAAATTTACGTCCTTTTTTCCCCACAAACAGAGCTTTCTTTTGGTGGTATTTGATCACCTGTGCGATTTTTACTTTTTGCGCTATAAACAAAAAAAGAGCGTTTATTTTGAAAAAATAACAATATTTTTAACATTTTTTTATATGAAATTGCCCCCCCAAAAATTGTAAAAATCAAAAAATTTTTTAAATTTTTGGCCAATTTGTTTTCTGCTACCTATGTTTGGTAAAAAAAAAAAAAAATCACAATAAGCGTATTTTGATTGGTTTGAAAGTTATTGCGTTTACTAACTAAGGGAAAGATTTCTGTCATTTTTTTTTTTTTTTTTTAACGCGTAATGGCGGTGATCTGCGATTTTTTTTTTTTTTGCGGGACTGCGACATTGCGGCGGAAAGATCGGACCCCTAACTGACATTTTTTACACTTTTGGGGGTACCAGTGACATTACTGCAGTAATCAGTGCTATATATATGCACTGTTACTGTAAAAATGACACTGGCAGGGAAGGGGTTCACTTTATTGGTGAGGGAGGGGTTAATTTATGCCTGGTGCTTACTAACGTGTGGGGGGGGGGGGGGGTGACTGTGTGAGTCAGGGACAGATCGGATGTTCAGCTATGCTGAACACTCCGATCTGTCACTCCCTGTCACTTAGGAGATCCGCCCGCTCTGTTTACACAAGCGAGCGGATCTCCAAACTAGATTCCTCTACGATCGGGGGAAGAGCGGCGGTGATCGCCGCTGCTCCTCCCCTGGCCCGACTCCCGCTGTGACTGAACACAGCAGGAGCGAGCCTCCGGCGGCGCGCGCGCGCCGCCCACAAGGGGCGGAGTCCAGCGGCGTAGGTCTACGACGCTGGACGATAACGAGCCACATTGCTGCAGTAGCAGCAATGTGAGCGGAGCTAAAGTGGTTAAGTTGCGTTTAAGAAAAAAGAGAAATCCTACTCAGGCCTCTTGCACACGATACTCCTGTATATGCATTCGCGCATTTTCACGCGCACAATTTAATTCTTGCATTCTCGTTCTGCACAATGAGGTGTAAATTACTGACCAAAAATGCAGATTCTGCCATTTTTTTTTTTTTTTTACTGAAGAATGCACAGCGCTTATTTACACGCCTGTGTGCATAGGAAAAGTGAAATGAATGGGCTGCATTTTAGCTCTGTAAAAAAAAAAAAAAAAAAGCGTTACTGAGCTTTAAGCTGCAGTGTCCAAGAGGCCTTACTGCAGTTTTTTGTGTGGTTTTGAGCAAACCATAGATTCCATAGGGCTAAATGCTCACACATATAATACGCAACTTGCATGTTTATATGAGCATTGTAAAAAGGGAACACTTTACAACTAGGCATATGCAAGGATCTTCATGATTAATATTAATCACTTCAGCTCTGGAAGATTTACCTCACCCCCCCCCCCCCCTCATGACCAGGCCATGTTTTGCGAAACTGCACTGCACTGCTTTAACTGACAATTGTACGGTCGTGCAACGCTGTACCCAAATACCATTTAGGTCCTTTTTTCCTCA
The DNA here is from genome assembly GCF_965119305.1 of Pelophylax lessonae. Lineage (NCBI taxonomy): Eukaryota > Metazoa > Chordata > Amphibia > Anura > Ranidae > Pelophylax > Pelophylax lessonae. Next base: position 71,907,968 of record NC_138772.1, on the reverse strand, counting down.
CAAACAGCTTTCTTTTGGTGGCGTTTGATCACCTCTGCAGTTTTTTTTGTGCCATAAACAAAAAAAATAGACAAATTTTGAAAAAAAATAATATATTTTTTACTTTCTGCTATAAAACATATCCAATAAAAAAAAATGTTACATCGAAATTTGTTCATCACTTTAGGTCAATGTGTATTCTGCTACATATTTTTGGTAACAAAAAATAAATAAAAATCCCAATAAGAGTATATTGAGTGGTTTGCACAAAAGTTATAGCGTCTACAACCTATGGGATATAGATTTTTTTTTACTGGTAATGGCACAATCAGCGACCTATAGCAGGACTGAAATACAGCGGCAGACAGTCCGACAATGACACATTTGACACTTTTTATGGACCAGTGACACTGATACAGTGATTAGCGCTAATAATGACTGTACTAACGACACTGGCTGGGAAGGGGTTAAACATCAGGGGCGACCAAAGGGTTAACTGTGTGCCTAGCCAGTGTGTTTGTGTACTGTTGGAGGTGCTTCTACTGGAGGACGACATGGATCTTTGTCCCTGCTTTGGGGGAACACAGATCCAAGTCTGACCCCTACTGACAGATCCCTATTCTGCCTCTGTGCTGAATAATCGGCGGGTGCCGGTGGACATCAAGTCTGCGGTGCTCGCAGATCAGCTTCCGCTCCGAAGTAACTCCACTTTTGCTGAAAAAAAATATTCCCCTCTGGGTGATCATGGACATTGCAGGGATTTTAAACAAATTGTTGCAGATTTCTACATTTTGTTGTTATTTAGAAAAAATAGCAGTTAGTTTGCCCATGTGCAAAGTAAATGTGAATGGCAGTGACTCTATAATTATCAATTAGCTGCTGCACCTGAAGGGCTCTAATGAGGAACGTGGCAGGGTCTGCATCCCTTTAGTTGTAATTTCCCTTTTGGAGTATCTCACCAAAAATTATGTTTTTGTTGCAGGGGATGTCCAAAATCTAACTTCTAGGTTAGTGCAGACTACTGGGAAATTCAGTGAGCCAATCACACAAGCCGGAAATTACATTTCTGGGGGGGATCTCTGTACGCCATCCATATACAGAACGCCTCCAGGTTGCCATAATGAATTGCATTTTTCGGAAAATTACTGCGGCTGCAGACTCAAAAGGCTAATTTTTAAAAGCATTCAATTACAATATGAGTCGTGTAGCAATTGTATATGCTATATTAATTTTATTTTCCATTTGTATTTCCCATGAAAGTGGAGTGACCCTTTAAATTATCATCAATGTGCAGGCTTACCTCCTAGGCCTCTTGCACACTGTATGCTGTTGTCATCTTATTCCTACAGGAGTTTAGCAGCAGCAAAAACCTGCATTTTGCATGGGAGTTTATGCTCGGTAGCACACGTTCCCGCATCTAGTGCTCATACATTCTACTGGTCAGAATTCTGGCCATTAGAATGCATTAACACGGTAACCTGCCTAGCCATAATGCGTCAACGCGCATAAGGAGCTTTTAAGGATTTATTTATGCTCAAAAGCTCCAAAAAATGCACAAGCGATGTGTATATAGGCTAAGATGAAGGGGCATTAACAGGCAGAAAAACAAAAAAGCTCAAACGCTGAAAGAAGCAGCTTCCTATGGGGGCATACAGAGAAAAGGTTTGGGGCTGCTTTGTGCAATACCTTCGCAGGCAAGTTTAACATTTTTTTTTTATTTTAGTTTTAAAAAATGTACAACTTTAAATGGAGTTACACATCGCAGGACCCATTCAGGCTCTGCACCCGCATTGCAAGTCTGGAGGGATGACCATCTGCTAGACAGGAGAAGACTAATTGTAGCCTGCAATTTCTGGAGTTTGTCCAGAGGAAGGAGCACTCTGGCTAAGGCCGAATCAATAAGAATCCAGAGTCAGACCCAGATAGTGCAGCTTTGTGGACAAAATCAGAGCAAACTTCTGAAAATTCAGAATCCCGCCAAACTCCCTGAGAGTTCGTATGGGGAGTTCCAGGTTTTCCACCAGAGCAGTAGAAGACTCCGCTCACAGAAGGAGATCGTCCAAGCAGATCAGTACTACGATCCCCCATTGGCGGAACAATGCTAACACCGGGCCTTACACTTTTGTGAAGACCCCAGGAGCAGAGGCAAGACCAAAGGGTAACGCCACAACCTGATAATGCTCCTCTCCCACGGCAAAGCGGAGGAGGTGTTGGTTACCAGCACATATTGGAAAGTGAAGGTAAGCATCCTTGATGTCAATAGAGGCAAGAAAATCCCCATGATGCAAGGATGCCACCACGTGAGAATAGACTCCATCCTAAACTTCTGCACCCGCACAAAGCAGTTCAACGCCTTGAGGTCCAGAATTGGACGCACCTTGGCTTCCTTCTTGGGAACTGTAAATTGGTTTGAGTGAAAACCCTGAAATCGTTCCAAAGTCGGAACCGGGACAATTACTCCTTGAAGTAACAGGTCTTGCAGCCAGACCGAATGACTTAGTGGACCTACTTGTACCAGGGAAGTCCAAGGGTCCGGAAACCAGAGAAGACGTCCCATCACCCCTGATACGGGGGAGGGCACACCTTCCTGCTGAAAGAGCCTTGTCCGCGGGTCTGGAGAAGCCCACTCTCGGCTTGCCAGACCAGGTTGGTTTGGATCCTCCAGAGGAGGCCCTGAAACACTTTGAGCCATCGTCAGTCGACCCTGAGGGACGAAAAAACTTTAGTAGCCTGCAGAAGAAAAAGTACTCTTTCCCCCTGGGAGACCTTTAATGATGTCATCCAGGGTAGCCCCAAACAGGCCATCCCCTTGAAAGGGGAGATAAGTCAATGGCCTTTTTAGAAATCTGGTCCGCAGACCAGCATATTAACCAAAAGACACGCCGAAGGACCACTGCCGAAACAGAAAGCCGAGCCACTAGGGGAGTCGCATCTAAAGAGGCATCACAGATAAACTGCAGCCCCTGGACCAGCTGGTCTGTCAGCTCAGCAAAGAGAAGGGGGGGGGGGGGGAGAGCTGTTCTCCCTGCAAGTCATGGCGTAAAAATCCACGTCTTTGCCCACTCGGTCAGAATCATAGTTGCCTTGTTCCATCTGGAAACCGGTGGAACAGTCCACTTCTTAATAAAGAGACTCCTCATAGGGGTAACGCCTAGTAAATCGCTTAAGGAACCCAAGGGGACGCTTAGGTCATACCCACTCTTTAGCGACAATTCTGTGAAAATAAATGGGGAAAGGAAACACCTTTGCCGCTCTAGATGGCTTGTGAGTGCCAAAGGGAACCTTTGTTTCCGTCGCAGCTGTGTCCTCCATCTTCAAGGCCTCACGTACAGATACAATCAGTGCTTCCACCAGCGCCTTTTCGTGCGTGGTTGCAGATGAGGAGCAATCATCCTCACTATCTGAGGACTCCGGGCACGTGGTCGCAGACCCAGCAGGGTGACCTACGTCTGCGGCGGCTTGAAGACTCAGGATCTGATAAGACAGATGAGGCAGGGGAGGGCGGGGGGCGCTTTTTGCTAGCCAGTCACCTGAAAGCCACCTTCACCCAGGACACAAAGGAGTCCAGGACCACCGTAAGTGCATCGATGGATGGTTGGGACCCGGAGGGCAACGCAGCCTCAGAGAGGGGATCAGGTGGGGAGCTACAGAGACTCCATGAGTCACCAGGGGAACCCCACAAAAAGTGTAAAACACTGAAAAGGGACAACCTCACGCACGGGCAGCACCATCTGCTCAACAGGCACAAAGCACCAAGCAATCCTCAGCAGAGAGAGAGAGAGAACCCCACCAGACTCACTGCCCAGCAGAAACGGGCATCTGCAGCCACCAGGATAATCTGCACTCCACATGCGGCAATCAAGAAGTGAAAAGATCCTCAAGTCAGCACCAGGGGATGAGGAGGGGCTCCCAGTACTGAAATAGCCGCCCATGGCTGGAGCCCTGTCATGGCCGCAGCTTTTTCAATGGCAAAACACAGCAAAATGGCCGTCGGACTACACAAACATGGTCCCCATGCATAGAAACACAGGCTACAGCAAAATGGCGACCCCACGCGGCACCACGAGGCTCCCAGGGACCCAGGAGGTATCCCTAGGCCTCAAGGACAGGCCCGGGTGGGATGGGGGGCCCTGGCAGGAGACCCCACCAACTTTTGGCAAATTTGCACTATTAATGAAATGGATTGTTTTTAAACACAGCACTTCTATATGTTGATATCACTTTTTGATCACGCCTTAATAATTATTTAATATTTATGGTCACTAGTGCACTTTATTACTGCTGATTTGCACTGGTTTTTTGCACATTATATTTATCACAATTTTTATATATATAATCACAGATATATTTATTGTCTACAATATGAATTTTTGATGTATTAGCACACAACTTGGTCATTTTTTTTCATTTCAATACTGTGATTCATCATTTTGCTGGAAGATATAATTTAACCACTGGGACCCCCTTTTTAGTTACCCTCCCCTTTAGCGGGACACTCCTCATTATCTTAGTTTATGAATATAGCGCCGATTCCTCTTTACTTTCATAGTAGGAAAAGCATGATGTATGTGTATGTGCCTGGTATTTATTTCCTTTCAGATTGTGTATAGTGGGGGAAAGCCTGACTCAAGAGGGGTGTAAAAACTTGTGGCCCGGTTATTTAGATCTGCATTAGCGCAAACGCACACAAGCCCACAAGCTAAAACACGTCCTTTGTGTAGGGGGGTGCTTTGCCTGGTAATAATGCGAAGCAATGTTTACTTTTTTTTTTTTTCTTTAACTTTATTGAAGTGTCTCAAAATGACATTTTTTTCCAAGTTCATGGACTGCAGTGCGTTGCGTCATTCTGTGGTGCAGCGACATGCTGTGAGATGTGCTGTCACTGACGCTAGCTGTCAGAATACAATAGCAAGAAGGGGGGATTCAGCCAATTTAGATTGTTTAGTGTTGGAGGAATCTGTTTGATTTCATTCTTCCAGATTGCAGGTTGAATGAAAGAAATCTATTAGGCTCCGTTCACACCTGGGCGTTTTGAATCGCGGGCAGAATTGCTGCGATTCTGCCCTTGATTCCAAATCGTGGGACACGTGTGCGATGCAATTGCCGCAATATTGCCACGATAACTCATGCTGCAATCGCGACAAATTGCAACTCCTGATGCTTATCACTCAAAAAGGAGCAGGTGCTTCTTTTAAATGACAGCGCCGCTCGTTGCAATTTATCCCATGATTGGGGTGCCATTAAGAAGTAAAATGTCATCACACATGCGTCCTGTGATTTGGAATCACAGCGATCATGCCTGCGATTCAAATTGCCCAGGTGTGTACGGAGCCTTAGTGTATGGAAGGGGTAAGCAAACTTCAGCCCTCCATTTGTTTGCAGAACAAAAAGGGCTGTGCGGTACTGCAACAATATGGAAGCTACAAGCATGATTCCCAAAAGCAAATGCATGATGAGACTTCTGCAACCGGTAGAAAAAATGTAATGCACCCCTCACTGAAAACATACAGTGCATTGGAAAATCAACTTTCAAAGCAAAATAAGGAAAAGCTGCACTTACCCCCATTATCAGTGCGCTTTAGTGCTCCATCTTTGTGGGGACACAATTCACATCTCTAGGGGGAAACAAAATTAGAAACTTAAATGAATGCATTCAGTTTCATTAGGAAAAATACATAAACATTCAAATCACCCATTTCATATACAGCAGCTAAATTAGGATATAAAATATAGTGAAAAAATATCAGTGCAAAAAATGGTGCAACATATAAAAATGTGCAAAATTATGTTGTATAAAAATCAATATAACCAATACTTTACAAAAGGTAATATATTGTGCCACAAAATATATATGCGAAAATATTGTGTTATACAAAGAATATATAAATGTAAGTATAAGTGACTGGCGGCATCCACCAACTGTGTCCACACTGCACAATCAAAACAAAGAAAATCAATCAGTGTTGCGCCAAATCTAAACAGTAACAAAATTAAGAATAATGGTGTACATCAAAGTGAGTAACAAAAGTCCAACAATCCAATCAAGTGAAGAAAGTCTCCAGTGCTTCACACCACAGTGAATGTGTTCACCAACCCTTCACTAGTAAATTTGGCCTCTCACCTCACTCTTAGACCCCAGAGTCACCAAGGGTCTAAGTCAGCCAATTCCCTCAATTAGGATATGTGCAAGATGATAACACCACATATGGCACTTTTCAACTGCAAGTACCGGCTCGGCTCCACTCGGCCCTGCTTGGCTCAGTTTGGTTCTCCATTGCATGGTACCGCATGGTACGGTGTTGGAACGGTTCGGTACAGTACGGTTTGCTTTTCCAGTGAAGTAGTAAGTGGGTGAGATAACGATTCTCTGACCAATCAGTGGCTAGTAGTGACAAACAGTCAAGGCTGCATGCAAAGGATTGTGGGATATGGTATCGGTACGGCCCTCTTGGAACCACAACCGAGGTGGTACCGTTTAAGCGAGCCGTACCGTTCGGTTCCATGTAGTGGAAAAGCGCCGCCATACCGTACCGTACCGAACCGTTCCAACACCGTACCATGCAGTGGAAAAGCGCAAAAGCGAGCAGAACCGTTCAGTTCCATGCAGTGGAAAAGCACCTATAGGGAAGTATGGGACTTCATTCCGGTCCAGTTCGATCAGGTGCATGGTAGAACATCACTGGAACCGCCTCCTCACCACCCCGTGTTCTGCTGCTGCAACACATTCACTGTGGTGTGAAGCACTGAAGACTTTCTTCACTTGATTGGATTGTTGGACTTTTGTTACTCACTTTGATGTACACCATTATTCTTAATTGTGTTACTGTTTAGATTTGGCGCAACACTGTTTGATTTTCTTTAGGATATAAAATATGTCTGTTCTCTGCGGACTGCGGTCTCAGAAAATTATGCACAACTTGTTTTTAAATTTACTTTAGGCTCAACGAAAATACTACGACACGTAGATAAAGGGAAGAGGAGAAATGAGGGATGGTGGAGCATAGGCTTGTGATTATGGAAGGGGGGGTGGGGGGGGGGCGTCTAAAGGGTTCAGACTAAATTGCTAGCACTTCCTGTTTATCATGAAATACATACAATATCACCATAGTGAATAAATAATAGTGAATAGACAAATAAATACATCTTCATTTATAGGATAGAAAATACATAAAAATTGTGAAGTCCATAAATAAACCGCTGCCATCAAAGTCTATATGTATATAAATAGATTATTCAAAGCTCCAGTGTTGCCATATAGAGAGGGAGAAGAAGAAACACTCTCATGGTGCAGTATTTCAAATCATTTAAAGAGGTTGTAAACCCGAAAAAAGAAAAAAAACAAAAAACAAACAACCTGTAAGACAAAGGCATAATGATCTATTATCCATCGCATACTAGCTCATTATTAAATAGTTACCTTAGAACGAAGCCCCCCCAGGGCCGCCCGCTCAGCAGGGACACGGCTGACATGTTCAGCCGCCCTGCTTCCTGGTTCACATCCTTCGGCCATCTGATTGGCCGGAGGCGCGATAACATCATTTCCACGCATGCACGCGGGAGCCACCGTTCACGGCACGGGGCTCTGAAGGTACGGCATGGGTGGCCGTTCCTTCAGAGCACATGCGCCAATGACGTCATCGGCTGCGTTAAAAGTAAATATCTCCTAAACGGTGCAAGTTTAGGAGAGATTTACAGTACCTATAGGTAGGCCTTATTAAAGGCTTACCTATAGATACAAGTTATAAGAGAGGGTTTACTTCCTCTTTAACCTCCCTGGCGGTATGATTATGTCAGGAATTATGTACCAAAAGTGGTACAATTTTTTGCATGGAAATTTGGCGTTATGCATTATAGGCCTACAATTCTTAGTAATTACTGACTTAAACCTGACCAAAAACAAGACTCTAGTAGACATCGCAGATAAGATAAATTTGAAACACAAACGCATCAATTATAATCTAATCAACAATATATTATTGATTAGATTATAATTCATGCGATATATATATACTGCTGCAGGGAACGGAGGTAGGAAGTCATCAGACCGACGGACGAGCGGCGGGGATCTCGGCTGGCGATCACAGCAATGGGAGATCATCGTTGGATCGCCAGGAGAAGGCAAGAGACACCGCTGCACGCTCTGCACATCTACCCCGAGCGTGACTCGGGGATACCGATCCTAGCCTAAAAAAATCTACCCTGAGTCATGCTCGGTGATACCGCCAGGGAGGTTAACAACCTCCTTCTCAAGCCTATTCTGACACTTCGCTCCTACATGTAAAAATCAACTTTTTTTCTAGAAAATTACTTCGAACCCCCAAACATTATTATATAACGGAATTTTTGTAAAATCTTACCTGTAAAATTCCTTTCTCTGAGTCCTCCGACAGTCGCCGCCTCTTCATATTCGTCACTAATGGGGGGTTATTGACCTTTGCTCCGTAGGAGTAGCTAGGCAACAGAATATATTAATATCAAAGCTTTTAGCATATCCCACCCCCAGGGGGTGGTCCCCTCAGTCAATACCTCCCTACTTCCTGCATTTCCAACTCAGTTTCAGTAGCATAGCAGTAGAGTACATAAACAAACCCCAAAAGAGGGGGCGGGGGCGGCGACTGTCGGAGGACTCAGAGAAAGGAATTTTACAGGTAAGATTTTACAAAAAATCAGTTTTCTCTTACGTCCTCCGACAGTCGCCGCCTCTTCATTTTCGTCACTAATGGGGACATCCCATAGCAGTGTAGACATGAGGGGTGGGAAAAAAGCAGCCGCGCCTAAAGCAACGCAGTACCCACATCAGAGAAAGGAACCTTACCAAAGTAAGAGAACCAACTGGGCAACAGGAAAACGTGCTCAACAGGAACAACAACCCAGGAAAGAACAAGCAACCTAGGGGTAAAAATACCCCAACAGCCAAGGGCCCAAACAAGGGACCCTAAGGCACTGCCGCACTAAGAACTTTACGGCCAAAGGAAGCATCTGCCGATGCCTAAACATCCACTTTGTAAAATTTTGAGAAGGTGTGAACGGACGACAAAGTCGCCGCCTTACACACCTGGGCCACAGAAGCCTGATGACGATAGGCCCAAGACGTACTCAGAGACCTGGTAGAGTGCGCCTTCACAGGAAAAGGAGGAACCTTCCCCTTCAAAGCATAGGCTTGCACAATCGTCTGTCTGATCCATTTGGCGATGGTCGCAGCCGACGCCGCCATGCCCTTCCGAGGTCCCTCAGGAAGGACAAAGAGAGAATCCGACTTGCGAAAGGCTTTAGTCGATGACAGGTAAACCCTAATCGCCCTAACAACATCCAAGGAATGCAACGCCACCTCCTTTGGATGCTTAGGCTTCGCGCAAAGCGAAGGCAGAACAATATCCTCATTGAGGTGAAATTCCGAGATCCTCTTCGGAAGAAAAGACGGGTTAGGTCGCAAGACCACCTTATCCAAGTGAATCACCAAATACGGAGATTTGCAGGACAAGGCCGCCAGCTCCGACACTCTGCGAGCCGAAGTGTTCGCCACCAAGAAGGCAACCTTCTTGGACAACAAAGACAACGAGATCTCCCTAATCTTTTCAAAAGGAGCATGTTGCAACACGGACAGAACAAGGTTCAAATCCCATGGAGGCAAAGGCTTCCTCCTAGGAGGGACCAAATGTCGCACCCCTTGAACAAAGGTGCTAACCAAAGAGTTAGACGCCACAGGGCGTTGAAAGAGAACGGCCAGCGCAGAAATGTGACCCTTAATCGTGGCCAACGCCAAACGCTGGTCCACGCCCGTTTGAAGGAAAGCCAACACTCTCGACACCGAGTACGAGCGAGGGGAATACCCCCTGGACTCACACCAGGCAAAGTAAGCCTTCCAAGTACGGTAGTAAATCTTCCCCGAGGAGGCCTTCCTAGCCTTAATCAAAGTGGGAATGACCTCAGCGGAAAGACCCCTATCCTTCAGCCAGGCCGTTAAAGCCAGCGACTGTAAAGCAGGATGGAATATCGGTCCTTGAGACAGGAGATCTTCTCGAAGTGGCAGACGCCACGGAGCGTCAACCGCCAGATTCACGAGGTCTGCGTACCAAGACCGGCGAGGCCAGTCCAGTGCCACCAGAATCACCGTGTGCGGTTCCGAGGCCAACCTGCGAAGGAGCCTGGACAGCAGCTGAATCGGTGGAAAGGCATACATCAGGTGATACTGATGCCAGGGCGCCACTAACGCGTCTGAGGCGTCTGCCTGAGGATCGCGCGTCCTTGCCACGAACCTTTCCACCTTGTTGTTTAGACGAGACGCGAACAGGTCCACATCTGGGGACCCCCACCTTGCGCACAACATCTGGAAGACATCCGGGTGAAGGGAGCATTCTCCCTGGTCCAGGGTCTGGCGGCTCAGATAATCCGCCTGCCAGTTCTCCACCCCCGGAATGTGAACTGCAGATATCGCTGGGACGTGCGTCTCGGCCCAAGACAGAATGTCGGCTACTTCCCGAGCCGCTCGGGCACTCCTGGTGCCCCCTTGGTGGTTGATGTAGGCCACCGCTGTGGAATTGTCCATCTGTACCCGAACTGGACGGCCCTGCAGCCTGTCCATCCAACGCAGTAGACCGAGATTTATCGCTCGCAATTCCAGAATGTTGATCGGAAGGGAGGATTCCTCCTTCGACCAAGTACCCTGGGCGGACAGAACGCCCAGAACACCACCCCAGCCCGACAGGCTGGCATCCGTGGTGATCACGGTCCACGACAAAGGACGAAAGGACTTGCCCCCCGACACCGCCGGGGACTGGAGCCACCACAAAAGACCCCAGCGGGTGAGACGGGTCAACGACAGCCGCAGATCCAGAGATTGCGGACGCCCGTCCCACTTGGCCAGGACCTCCGCCTGAAGCTCCCGTGTGTGAAACTGGGCGAAGGGAATCGCCTCGAAGGCCGAAACCATCAATCCCAGACACCTCATACACGTCCGGAGGGACAAGCACTGATTGTCCCTGAGGGACCTGACTTCACACTGAAGTGTCCGAAGCTTGTCTTCCGGCAGGAAGACCTTCGCTTGAACAGAGTCCAGAATCATCCCCAGGTAGGGAAGACGAACCGACGGACACAACGTCGACTTTGGAAAATTTATCGTCCAACCGAATTCCTGCAGAGTCTGCATCGTGATGGACAGGTCGTTCACCAGACCCTGACTGGTCGCGGACCGAATCAGAATATCGTCCAGATACCCCAGGACAGAAATGCCCTGGGCCCTCAATAAGGCCAGAACCGGCGCAAGCACCTTGGTGAAAACCCGTGGAGCCGAAGCGAGACCAAAGGGCAACGCCACAAATTGATAATGATCCTCCGCAATGGCAAATCGAAGGTACCTCTGGTGACCCTCGAAAATGGGGATGTGAAGGTATGCATCCTTCAAGTCGATGGAGGCCATGAATTCCCCCGGAACCAGGGCAGCCACCACTGATCGCAGGGATTCCATGCGGAACTTGCGAACCCGCACAAAGCGGTTCAGAGCTTTTAAGTCCAGAATCGGACGTACCTTGCCCTCCTTTCTGGGCACAGTGAACAGATTGGAATAGAACCCCCAAAATCTGTCCCGATGAGGCACCGGAACCGCCACTCCCTGGGCCCGCACCGCCAGGTGCAGATCCTGCAAGCGCTCCGGAGTCAGCTGAAGGTTTGAGGGGAAAAATCTGCCCGCCGGCCGAGAGAGAAACTCGATCTTGTATCCAGATCGAACGATTTCCTGAACCCATCTATCCCGAATGCGGTCCAGCCAGGGTTGAAGAAAACCGAGCAAACGTCCCCCCACCCCAGAACCGGGTGAGGGCGTCCCTTCAGGCCGCATTGTTATGGGCAGCGGACCCGGACTGGCCGGACTTCTGCTTACCCGTCCACGGCTTCTTCTGGGAGCCTTGGCCCTTGAAGGGCTTGCCCTTATAGTGCGACCGAAAGGCACGAAAGGACCCCTGAGAGGGCCTAAACGAGGTATTCTTCTTACCACGAACAAACTTATTCTTGTGAATTTGGGGCAAGAGAGTGCTCTTGCCCCCAGAAATACCCTTTATCAGAGTATCCAAAGATTCGCCAAAAAGGCGAGATCCCGCGTAGGGCAAATTAGCTAAAGTCTTGCGGGAAGATTGGTCAACAGACCAACATTTCAGCCATATCAGGCAACGGTTCAAGACCGCCACACTAGAAAGACGCGCAGCCAAAGGGACCATATCTAAGTCTGCATCACACAAATACATGACACCCTGATTAATTTGATCCACCATAGCCAAGGTTGTCGGTGGGGCAGAGTCAGCCACCAGGGTGCGCCTGAGCACCTGCGTCCAATCCGCAATGGCTTGGGCTGCCATAATGGAAGCAAAAATAGGCTTCAGCATAGAACCAGCAACCTTATAAGCATGACGGGCCAGAGACTCCAATCTCCTGTCCGTCGGGTCCCAGAAAACCGGGGTATCCTCAGCAGGGATCGCAGTGGATTTATTCAAAATCGCCACCGCGTGATCCACTTGAGGCGGCACACACCAACGCTCATCAGTGGCGGGAGTAAATGGATAACGCAGTTTGAACCTACTCGGCACAGCGAAAGGCTTCTTTAAATTGCGCCATTGCTCATCGACAGCGCGCTGAAATTCCGTAGAGCACGGAAAAACCTGCGATGTTTTGCGCTTTCTTTGCGTCCCATAAGAGGACATCAAAACTGGAGGACATGGTTCATCCTGTAAATGCAGCGTTTGCTTGATAGAAGCAACCAACTCATCCATGAGTGCAAGCTCTTCAGATGAGCCAGGGGGAGAATTATCAACCCCTTCCACCTCAGCCTCCCCTTCAGACCCCACAAGGTCTAGAGATGAGTGAGACCCTGAGAAGGGCACTCCAGCCATAGCAGCCCCATCGCCCTCTGAATCAGAGGAAATAGACACTCTGGGCCGTTTTGTGGATCGATCAGCCACCAGCATCTGCACTTGAGTAGCTAAGTTTGCCACAATAGTGGCCAGATCAGCCCCCTCGGGGGGAAGCAGCAGCCCCTTGGCCCCCCACCAAGGTGGGAGGAAACTTGCTTTCCTGAGAATCCATGCTCCAGCAAAATTAGGAAAAAAAGGAGTACTGCCCCTTTAAGATCGCGGCGAGCGTAGCCCACCGCACCCACTGAATACACCGACCCCTACAGGGACAAGAAACTGGGCAAGGAATACAGGAAAAAGGGGAAGATAAAAACCTGGAGAGATCACACAGGCTGCTGCCACCGATCGCTGTCCCAGAGCAAAAGGAAGTGATGCAAGACTGACCGCCCCTATGAAGCCTACGCAAGGCTACACAAACATGGCCGCTCGGCTGAGGATTCTATGGGCAAATAGAAAATGGCGCCGACATGTGGCCTGATCGATCGCCGCCAAAATCGCGGCATTTGGCGCCAAAACGCCGTGCATTACCACACAGGCCCGGCCACCATGATTTTGCCGCAAAAAAATGGCGGGTCGCCGCAGCGATCGCCGCACAGCATGCCCAAAATCTGACTGCCTCCTGCTGACACCTAGCAGAGCGGGAGAGCCCCCCCCTTCACAGCCCACACACAGGCAGCAGGTCCACACAGGAACTGACAGGGAGCACAGCAGCCACACAGACATGCAGGGTCACACAGTCCCAGACTGACACCCAAATAGACAGGTCCCCACATAGAGTCACACTTACCAGTCCGGATGGCATGGGGAACCTGCTCAAGCGACCAAACCGCTGCACTGAGGACAGGGAGTGTCGCAAGCATGACGCAGTGGAAATGCGGTGCGAAACTGCAATGGCGTCCAGTGAGGTAGCCACCTCATCGATAGCATCCCTGCAGCGAACAGGGATGGGTCGTTCAATGTGCCAGGGTAAAACCGAAGCTGAACGCTCGATGGCAGGCTGGGAAGCCCCTGGCCCTGAGCCCTGGGAACCAGGGTGGCCAGACTGAGACCCAGCTCCGCACGATCATCTTCATCAGAAGAAGCTAACTAACGCTGAAATAAACAGCTAAGTAAAAGAAAGAGAAAAAAACTCCAAATAAAATCAAAAAGAGAAAAGAAGCTGAGACTAAGAGCCCCAGCACAGGAACAGCCAGCCTACTCCTGAGCTAGGCATTAGAAACTGAGTTGGAAATGCAGGAAGCAGGGAGGTATTAATATATTCTGTTGCCTAGCTACTCCTACGGAGCAAAGGTCAATAACCCCCCATTAGTGACGAATATGAAGAGGCGGCGACTGTCGGAGGACGTAAGAGAAATATTGTTTTAGCGGAGACCCTAAAGAATAATATGGTATGTATTGCAATTTTTTTATGTCACACGGTATTTGCGCAGTGGTTTTTCAAACCCAATTTTTTTGGGGGGAAAAAAAAAAAAAAACATTTATGAATAATAAAAAAAAAAAAAAAACACATTTGGTAGCCCAGTTTTTTGTATAATGTGAAAGATGATGTTACGTTGAGTAAATAGATACCCAACATATCACGCTTTAGAATTGCGTCTACCTGTGGAATGGCAGCAAACTACAGTGCTTAAAATTCTCCGTAGGCGATGCTTTAAACCCCTTTACAGGTTACAAGTTTAGAGTGGCACAGGAGGTCTGGCGCTAGAATTATTGCTCTCGCTCTGACGTTTTGCGAAAATACCTCACATGTGTGGTGTGATCACCATTTACATATGCGTGCGGGAGTAACGTATGCGTTTGCATTTGTGTGTTACTACGGTGGGACGCGGTGCTGCTTTACATTTTTTTTTTTTTTTTCTAATAACAGAGGAACAAAGCAACAGACATAAATTACACTTAGTGCTCTGGATTGAGACAAGTACACACTATAGAGCAGGGGTCTTCAAACTATGGTCCTCCAGTTGTTCAGGAACTACAATTCCCATCATGCCTAGTCATGTCTGGGCATGTCAGAATGTTACAATGCCTCATGGGATGTGTAGTCCTGCAACAGCTGGAGGGCCGTAGTTTCAGGATCCCTGCTCTAGAGGGATAAGCCTTGTTCATATTTCAGGTCTGATATTTACAACCACTTTAAATTCCGCTTTTGGCAAAGCCGATATTCTCAACCAGGGTGGCCAAATACTCAACTATGCAAGCAACTTCATCTATATTGGTCCATTATGTGTAAAGGGTTTAAGTTTTTGCCATACAGTACAATAAAAAAAAAAAAAAAAAAAAAAAAAAAAAAGGGTAAAGCCTTATCTCTGTGACCCTCCCTTGTTTGAACAGCTGGAGTCTGACCTCAATTCTGCAAACAAATTCTTAAGGTTTCCAGTATGACACAATGGACAATTCAGAGCATGCATTTAATAGCAGTGTGAAAGCCCTTGAATAGAAGCGGATATTCTCCAATCCATACACATTCCAAAGCAATAACTTGTGGTGAACATGTAAAGGTAGTTTTGCTGTCTCTAGAAATGTGGGCAGCAAGTCACATCTTGGCAACTTCCATCAAAGATTGAATTCAAAGACTTTATTTTGTCACAGAAAAAGACATTTATTGGGGCTTAAAGTGGCCCTTTACCCTACTTATGCACAATCAAAAATATTCCTTATTGTCCCATCCTTTCACAGAATTGCATTTTATTTCTTTTCATTTTGTTAAATACTTTTAGGCCCCTTTCACACTTGTGCGACTTGAAAGTCGCGCAATTTTACCGCGATTTTGATGCAATTTTACTGGACTTGAAGCAATGTCTATGTCTTTGGACCTCAAAACGCATTAAAAATCGGGCCAAAGTAGTGCAGGAACTACTTTGAAGTTGCTGCCACTTTAAGTTGCGCATATATGAATGGGTATCATTGGAAAACATGGCAAACGACATGTCGTGCAACTCTGATGTCCAAAGTTGCATGACAAGTTGCACAAGTGTGAAATAGGCCTAAGGCTGCATTCACATGTCAGCGTATAATCGCGGGCAGAACCGCCACGGTTCCGCCCGCGATTCGGAGATTTATTGCAAATCGCGGGACGCCTAGCGTTGCCCGTTGATTTGCAATAGCCCCCCAAACGCCGAGCGATGTTGCCGCGATTTACGCCCGCCGAATCGCGGCAACATCGTGCAAACAAAATCGCGGGACGCAATACGCTCCAAAAAAGTGCAAGAGCTTCTTTGGAGCGTATTGCGTCCCGCGATTTTGTTTGCGCGATGTTGCCGCGATTCGGCGGGCGTAAATCGCGGCAACATCGCTCGGCGTTTGGGGGGCTATTGCAAATCAACGGGCAACGCTAGGCGTCCCGCGATTTGCAATAAATCTCCGAATCGCGGGCGGAACCGCGGCGGTTCTGCCCGCGATTATACGCTGACATGTGAATGCAGCCTTACAGTTCCCATTGTATTGGCAAAGTATAAATATTATGAATTTGCAAGGAGAGCATGCACAGCATTGTCAGTTTACACATGCCATGGTATTGGCAGACTATTGAATTCACCAGCTAGAAATCTGGTTGCGCATGCACTTAGAAAACAGGGAAGCCGCCAAAAGATAAGATGCCCTTAGTAAAGATGGCGGCTAAGGACAGAAGAGGCACTCGGAAAGTGGGCTGGAATGCAACATAACATTAGCTGGTGTGGAAAGATGTGCATGTTCTGTTTTTACAATATTTTGAATTGTGCCTCTTTAATCCTCGATGAGGAGCTAAATTATACCTCCATCACTTCTTACCAGGGGGTTATTCACAACACATCTCTGTCAACCCGCAGCCTGTATGAGAGTATCCAATAAGAAAATGTTCTTATTTTGTTTGCTCCTATAGATGAACTACAGACAGAAGGCAATATGCAAAATGTGGGCATCTTCCTACAGACATAATGATCACCTTAAAAAAAAGTTTTAAAGCTTTCCCATGGAGTGGGGCTGTACCTGCAATGCACGGGTCAAGGATATACTTCCCTGATCCTCTCAGCATAAGACTGGGCCCCTGCCAAACCGAGCGGAGGATCGGGTGAGTATACAGCTTTCTCCTCTCCTTTGGACAAAACAAGCAGTTGACCTATGAGATGCAGGCACAGCCCCACTGCATGGAAAAAGTTTTTTTTTTTTTTTTTTTAAAGAACAAATTAACTTCTAGAATAAACTCTACTAGCCCACCCTCTCTAGCTCACTAAACTAGCCTAACCTCTCCAAGACAGTGGCGGCCTCCTCTGGTGTTTACATTTTCAGGCGCTGGCTGCACCCGCACAGCAATTCCCATAGACCTGATGGGGAGTCTGGGGAGGGTGGGCTCATGGGCTTAAAGTGGAACTCCGCAGATCTGCTTCCTCCCCCCTTCCGGTGCCCCATTTGGCACCATTCAGGGGGGAGGGGGGGGAGCGGGTATCTGTTTTTGACATGTACCCTTCCCCACTTCCTGGGAGACAGCGCTGCCCCTCAGAAGTTCAGCCCCCTCCCTTTTCCTCCGCCGCTGGGCCAATTACAAAGCAGAGCGCGCTTAGCGCATGCGCAGTAGGGAACCAGCAGTTCCCTTACCCTGGATGGCAGTGGCAGCACCTGAGAGCCGATACGCAAATTGGCTTCAGGTGCCGACATCACGGGCTCCCTGGACAGGCAAGTTTTAATATTTAAAACTCAGCACCTACAGTATTTGTAGCTGCTGACTTTTAATTTTTTTAGGGGGGCGGAACTCCGCTTTAAGCTTAAAATTATACTTGTAACTTAAAGAATAATTCTACCTTTACCCCAAAATTTAAAAACGAAATTCCCACCATCCTCCCCAAGGTCCTAGTTGCACTTGTCTGTTGTGCTGATAACCTTTCTGACATGCACATCTTCTGGTCTACCAACACTTTTAACTCCATACATAGCCCAAGAAGCTGTGCAACAGCATAATACCAGCAATGCCCAGCAGTCATTGGCCAAAGTGGTCACAAAACGGCACTGACCAATGAGAGTCTCTTTTTCTGTCTGAGAAGAGATGATCATTGGTCAACGTGATCATGCAACTCTGATGACCAATGACTTTAGCCACTGCTGGTATTATGCAGCTACACAGTCAGTATTTATGCTGCTGAAGTGTACAGATGGTACACCAGCAGATGTAACTGAAGGATATTAGAACAATGCAAGGAAGGGTATCAGAACAGCAGATCAGTGTAGCAGAGACTAAAGGAGTGAGGAATTCATCTTTAAAGCGACATTGAAAGGTTTGTTTTCTTTTTTGCACAATGGTTTTGCACAGAGCAGTCCCGATCCTCTTCTTCTCAGGTCCCCTGCTGGCGCCTCTGGCTCCTGCCCCTTGACCAGTGCCTCCATAGCAAGCCACTTGCTTTGGGGGCACTGGTGCATGCTCAATGCATCCATAAGACACAGAGCCAGGGTTCAGCCCCGCCCCTGCTCTCTCCTCATTGGCTCACTGGCTGTGATTCACAGCAGTGGGAGCCAACAGCTCCAATTTCTGTGTCTCAGCCAATGAGGAGAAAGAGACCCGGAATAACCAAGACTGCTGTGCACATTGCAGGATCAAGAGGGGACTCAGGTGAGTATTAGCAGGGCTGGGCGGGGGTGCTGCACACAGAAGTTTTTTTTTAACCTTCATGCATAGAATGTATGAAGGTAAAAAAACCTTCAGCCTTTACAACCACTTTAAATTATGATGTAAAGGTAAGTTACCCTTTAGGTGCCTATGTAGGCAGGAAGAAGAAACCCAGGTAATAAATAATTAAGTCCACTAAAAGGTAAATTCCCCTGCGATAACACCTGCTTTATTGCAGCGCACTGCAACACCTTCATTTTACCTGGCACCCCAATGTATATGGAGATTTACAAAAGCTGGTGCACACTGAATCTGGTGCAGCACCGCATGGTAACCAATCAGCTTCCATGTTTTTTTGTCAAACTTTAAACTGAACAAGCTGAAGTTAAAAACTGACTGGTTACTATGCACAGCTGCACCAGATTCTGTGTGCACTAGTTTTAGTAAATGCCCACCTAGGTGTCTGCATTACAACCCACCGCAGCTCAGCATGTTGCACAAAATTCTGTGCTGGGGCCTTTTCAAATTGAATGGGCTGCAATAACACAGCGTGCCACAACTAAACACATTGCCGCAACAAGCACTTTAACGTTTTACAGAACAGAGAATTAAATATAAAGTGTAGTAGTTGCCTTTACAGCAATGAAGCTCTAGGGTCAAGTTGGGCAGAGACTAAGCCCTTCTGCATAGCAGCACTAGGGTTGTCGGTTCGAATCCCAACTACGATACTACCTGGCTGGAGTTTGCATGTGCTCCCTGTGCCTGGGTGGCTTTCTTCCGGGTACTCCAGTTTCCTTCCACACCCCAAAGACATGCTGGTAGGTTAATTGGCTCCTGTCTAAATTGGCCCTAGTATGTGTGTATGTATGAATTTGAGTTGGGGACCTTAGATTGTAAGCTTCTTGAGGGCAGGGACTGATGTGAATGTATAATATATATGCAAAGCGCTATGTAAATTGATTGAGCTATACAAAATACCTGTAATAAATAAATACCCGTATTTTCCGGCGTATAAGATGACTGGGCGTATAAGACGACCCCCCTAATTTTCCAAGTTAAAACATAGGTTTTGGCTATACTCGCCGTATAAGACTACCCCCCTTCCGAAGCAAGGCAACACCATTGAAAAACATCAGATTTCTCATAGATCTCCAAGGTACCCCAAGTACAGTAATACATGTAATCTCTCATATCTCCAAGGTACCCTAAGTATAAGTATTACCAGTAGATGTAATCTCAAGACGCTGGCTGTGTGGGAATCCTGTACCGGTATACCATATGTACCGTAGCTTCGGCTACATACAGTGTACCGCGCTGAGCCAATCAGGGAGAGCAATGTATTATTCTATTATTGAATGCAAAGCCTGCTCGGATTGGCAGAGTCAGAGAGGCGGGCTGATGCTACTCCGCCAATCCGAGCAGCTTTGCATTCAATAATAGAATATATCGCTCTCCCTGATTGGCTCAGCACGGTATACTGTATGTAGCCGAAGCTACGGTACATACGGTATTCCGGTACAGGATTCCCACACAGCCAGCGTCTTGAGAGATTACATCTACCGGTAATACTTAGGTTACCTTGGAGATATTATACTCGGCGTATAAGACGACCCCCCATTTTTGGGGTATTTTTTTGAGGTTCAAAAGTAGTCTTATATGCCAGAAAATACAGTATATACCACTAGGGTTCCTTCTACATGGGATCTGTATGCTGAGTATCTAGATCCCCGTGTGTATTCTAGTTTTCTGTGCCAACTGCAAAACTTCTGCTACTTGCTTTCTGCCAATAGTGTAATGGCTGTGTGCACCTATTACTACAAAGATACCAACATTAGACTGTAAGCTCCTCTGAGGCAAGCATAAGGAAAGGGTTGTACAAAGTTCAGCCTGTTATGTAGGTGCTACCTAAATACAAGGAATAATAGTCACTCATTCACACCAGTGTGCAATTTCCTGGCGTTCACACCGGATAGACTGTGCGGAGAATACTGCATGCAGGGTTTTAGTATATTAGTGTGCACTTTCCCATTTAACCTCCATCAAAAAAGCATATCCAATGTATCCAAACCAAACACGCATAACGTTTTATCATAAAAATAGCGGACCGCAACAAAGCCTATCGTAAAACTCACCACTCTGGCTGCTCTTTCCTGAGATTCACATTTTCGACAAAACCACGGTCCGGTTGGCACTTGCACGATGCCATAACAAGCTGCGAGACAAACACACAAAGTTAGTATAAAGGATGTTAGCACAGAGAACATTGCAATGAATATCTCTGGATCGCACACACACACACTCACACATGTACTAAGTAAGAGGTTTTTTAATACAACGGTCTCCTCCACCATTGCAGGTCACATGCTTCCTTCACCTTGTGTCAGCAGAGCTCCCACTTATCCTGCACAGTCCTGCAGCTCCTTTCACATTCTGCTCAATATTCCAGCTGGCGGATCACCAGAAATAATAATGGCTCTGATATTTTTATAAAGCAGAGAGCTCCGGTCGCAGCTTCCCGGCATGGATGTGTGCTCCAGAGGCAGGATCACCGGCAGCTGTATCTAAATCTTCCCACACAAGAAAGGACACACACAGGACTGCTGTGCGGAGGAGAGGAGGAGCGCCCAGACTATCGCACCTCCCTGTCATTCCTCTGCCTTCATACAACTCGGGCCAGGCACCCAGCACAACAAAGCAGTTGTCTGGCTGCCAGAAGGCAACCCATAATCTCTGTCAGGTAATGTGAATGGGGGGAGGGATGTCTGCTGAGAGCAGCCACAGAGGGATCCCTTAACCCTTCAGCGCTCTTATTGCTCATTAGACAGAAGCTTTCCATCTTCTGATAAAATAACACTGAGAAATATTTTCTTTGCTGGATACAGAAAAAGGTTCTGCATGCACGAGGACGTAGTACATGACAGCGGGCACAGGGCACAGGGCATGCAGATGGCTCCGATTTTTGGCCAAATCCTGCTGAACTGGACAGTTACATTTTCAGGACAAGATTTTGGAGTCAAACCTCTTTTTCTGAGGTCCAAGCAGTACCCTTCAAAGAATACAGTTGACCCCAAGTAAGCTTGTCCAAAAATGTAACCGTTGGGCATGGTTCACACCTGTGCGTTTTGTTTTTTGTTTTTTTCAGAAATGCACTACGGTACATTTTACATGGTTTCCTATGGGACACGTTCACATCTATGCATTTTCAGCTGCTGTGTTTTTGGAAAGGGCCAGGGACTTTTTTTTTTTTTTTAAACGCTACGCGTTTTTGCTTCAACAGACCTCAATGGACATGCTGCAGAAACGCATGTAGTGCGTCTGATGCGTTTTGCCATTTTTAATCTGCCTAAAGCCCCGTACACACGTACCAATCGTCGGCCGCAAATATTCGGCAGCCGACCGATCGGCCGATTGTAGGCTTGTTAGTATGATGCATCTGACAGCGCGTTTTCGGCCGAACAGAATCTGTCGTGCAGGCATTAAAATTTTTGTTGGCCGACAACAGAACGGCCGATTGTGCGTCAGTCAGTACAGATTTCGGCCGACAATCTGCAGATTTGCAAGACTGGGCATGCACTTCTGCAGTCGGCTGTTGTTGGCCGACAAAATTCATGTGCAGTCTTTTGCATTTTTCAGCGGACAGGACAGCCCTGGACAAAAGACGGTCGATCGTTCCGCCGACGATCGGTACGTGTGTACGGGGCTTAACAAAAACATCTCTCCTTAAAAAAACAAAAACACATAACACATCAAAAAGCACTGCAGAGATGGATCAAAAGCAAACTGCATAGGTGTCAGCCAGGCCTAAAGGCAAATAATGAAAGTGTGGCTACAAACATGTTTCCAGCATGCAGAATCCAAAAACAATTCAAGCCGTGAGCCGCCCTGCATGCACTACCCAGGCCGAAAAATTTTGCCTTAGTGTCCGTGTACACTCGCCTACATTCACTGCAGGAAATCGCAAAACTTGGTAAAAATCACATCACAATTTTGCAGCGTTTTGCATTTTCCCGTGGCCGACGGACAAAATGTTCCCATCCTGAACCCGATTCTTCCACATTCAGGAGAGGGAGGTTCAAGATCATCTAACCACGGCAGCTCCTAAAAACTCTGCTAAAAGCTTATGTATACATGGACATGGGTAGGCTTTTATGGGAACTGCCAGTGTAGGCTAGGGTACATGAAGCCTTAAAGTGGTTGTAAACCTCAGACATGAAATATGAGCAAAGCATATCCCTCTATAGTGTATACATGTCTCAGTCCAGAGCTCTAAAGCCCCGTACACACGCACCGATTGTTGGCCGTAAATTTTCGGCCAACGTCCGATCGGCCGATTGTCGGCTTGTTAGTATGATGCTTCCGACAACCAACTGCGACTTTTCAGCCGAACAAAATCTGGTGTGCATGCTATAAAATTTTTGTTGGCCGTCACCACAACGGCCGATTGTTCGTCAGTCAGTACAGATTTCGGCCGACAAAAGTCAGATGAGCAAGACTGGGCATGCTCAGAGAAGAAAAAACACACGGAAAGTCAACCATCACATGACATCACTTCTGAAGTTGGTTGTTGTTGGCCAACAAAATTCGTGTGCAGTCTAGAGCACATTTCAACCAACACAACAACACTGGACAAAAGACGGCCGATCAGTCAGCCGACAATCGGTGCGTGTGTACGAGGCTTAAGTGTCATTTCTGTCCACTGCTTCATTCCTCTGCTATGTGCATGAATCACTTCTAACAAGTTTTCCAGACACCATTTTAACAATGGACTGAGACAGGTAGAACAGTAGATGAACAGCAACTGCATCCAATCAGGTGCAGCCACTGTACGGCAGGACCAGCCGCCATGGCCTGAAACCATAGGGATTTCTTTACTCCACCCCCCTCACCCCCAAATCAAATTAACAATAAGCACTCTGGTAAAAATACAGTTTCCTTACAAATAATGGAAACTGTTATATAAAAACCCGTCACTGCGTGGTATGCACTGAAAAATGCATGCAATACTTTTTTCAACGCAGTGTGTTGCATTGCAAACTATCACAGTTTAATTGCACGGTCACTGCTGTGAACAGGAACAAATTAAATGTCATTTGTTATATTTCAATAAAGTTCTAACAAAAAAAAAAAAAGAGAAAAAAAAATGAAAACAGCATGAGATGCCATGATGGCACATCGGCACGCTTTCTCCCAGCGCCAACCAGCGGAGAGCACAACAGGCACAGCTGGCAATCATTGGCAGCACAGTGATGGCGATTTTCAGTCTCTTCAGTCGCTCAACCACCATTGTACAGCCTTCCATGACTGGAGTCCACATCATACCTACAATAAATACAGGGTTTCCTGTGCTGCACACCAATGTGAACACAACCTCGGGGTT
This sequence comes from Pelophylax lessonae, assembly GCF_965119305.1. Lineage (NCBI taxonomy): Eukaryota > Metazoa > Chordata > Amphibia > Anura > Ranidae > Pelophylax > Pelophylax lessonae. The sequence goes on along the minus strand of NC_138772.1, from coordinate 71,884,138 downwards.
CACGGCGTTGGGGAGTTCTAGTCAAATGTGGCGTTTAACATTCTAATGCATGCAGCTGATTTCAAGTTGAAAGCATGGGGTTTGAGAAGAAAAGGCTGCGTTTGACCTTTTCTTCCTGCATTTCGCATGTACCTTAAAGTAGAACTATAGGCACAACCTTTTTTTCCCCATTTTGGATAGAGCAAGGGAGGGTTAGAACACCTATCAGTTCATTTTTAGCCATTAAGGAATTCCTTGGGGACCCCCAGGTCACCAGAACTAGTGTCCCCATTGGTGGATTTCTTCTCTATTACTTTTCCGGGGACACTTTCAATGATAACTGTAAACAGGACCAATAGAGGGGGGGGGGGGGGATCTCCTGAGCACAGACAGCAATAAAAACTGACAGATGTTCTACTCCCTCCCCACTCTAACCTAAACAAAAGGTTTTGCCTTTAGACCCGTGTCACACATATGCGATGATGGACATCACATGTGATTCAAAGCGCACTGCTCTGCAAATCAAATGCGAGGTCTGTGCGATGTGACTTCAGCCATACAGATTATATGGCAGGATTTGCATCGCATTCGGACCAAACTCGCACAGGACCTTTTTTTGGGTCCGCACCAGAATCAGATTACATGGGTGTTCACACCAATGGGATCCGATTCATGTCCGAACTGACAGATCGCACTGCAATATGCGAACTGATCTTAACTTTGCATTGATACCCCAGCTAGTTGCATATGGCAGTGTGAATGTGATGCGGGAACCTGCAGTGGATTCGCAGGGTTCCCGCATTGCATATGGGTGAACCGGGACTTAGTTGTACATGTATTAAACCCAAAAGCAAACATTACGGTTTATTGCAGTTTACCAAATCTTGTAATGTGATGGCTGCATTCGTTTTCTTGTTTATACTTTATCTTCCATTTTCATCAGGTGATCCAGCCAGTAATTGATATTTTGAAAAAGAACAAGCTCTCTTACAGATGTATCAGTTACAGAGATGAGGCAAACCATTTACCACGGACAGGGTAATCAGCTTTTATTTATGTAAAATCTTTATCCCAAAAGAAAAAAAAACAAATGTTTGCTGTAACTGCTTAAAGTGTGAGCTGGAGAGTGGCTCCAACTTGTTAGTGTACCGACATCTGCTAATACTAGAGATGCACCCAAATTTTGGAGGGCGAAAATGGCGTTATTGGCATTTTGCTGATAAAAGAAAAAAAGGTTCTGCTAATGGCGCAGGAAATGCATGCAAATTTGCCCTGTTTTCACGGTGAGTTTACTGTGCTTATAGTTAGTTTTTCATAGATCATGTGACTCAAACCACATCAAAAACGTAACACAGGTGCGTATTTGCTGCGTTTTCAATGCATTTCAACAGGGAGGTGCGTTTTCGGTGCGGTTTTTTAACTGAACAAATATGCAGCAAACAAGATGTTTAACACCAAAAGACAAAGCACAACAGACCAGTGAAGTGTGAAGACAAACAGACTTTAAAAGGAATGCAATTTTCCTGAGCTTTTCTTGTGGTGCTAATAATGGCCGATAATAAATTCATATTAATTTCATGATATTAATTAAAAAGTCGAATATAATACAATTATATATATATATATATATATATATATATATATATATATATATATATATACACACACACACACACACACACACACATTTTTTTAAAAAACTGTAATTTTTGGTTTTCGGCTAAGTGCAGACTGCATTTTCGGTTTTGGCACCAAAATTTCCATTCGGTGCATCTCTAGCTAATACATTTATACACTGCCGTCAGACTGACAATGCTGCTGTCCAAAGGTGCCCCCTGTGCTCCTTCAGCCAGAGTGGGGGCACTGGAATACAGGAGATGTGTTACTGGCCAGATAACTGGGTGCAAACAGAGGGGAATAAAAGCCAAAAAAATAAAAAGAAATCTAATGATTGGTAAGCTGCAAGTGGAACCCTGGGAATCCACTGTGGTTTCCCGCATCACATTCAAATCCCAGACAGTTCACACTGCCATATGTGAATCGCTGGGGGTGTCAATACGAAGTTAACACCCCCAGATCAGTTAGCATATCGCAGTGCAAACTGACAGTTCGGACATAAATCGGATCGCATTGGTGTGGACCACCATGTGAGCCGCTTCTGCTGCGGACCCAAAAGTGGGTCCTGTGCGTGTTGTGCCTGAATCCGATGTGAATTCAGCCATACAATCTGCATGGCTGAATTCACATTGCACAGACATCGCATGCGATTCTCAGATAAGTGCGCTCCGAATCACATGCAATGTCTGTCTTCGCTATGATGTGAACCGGGACTAATGCCCCGTACACACGCAACGATTATCGGCCGACCGATCGTCCGTCTTTTGTCCAGAGTGGTGTTTTGTTGGTTGGAATGTGCCTAGACTGCACACGAATTTTCTCGGCCAACAAAAATCTACTTCAGAAGTGATGTCATGTGCTGGTTTACTTTCCGTTTACTTTTTTTCTTCTCTGAGCATGCCCAGTCTTGCTCATCAGATTTTTGTCTGCCGAAATCTGTACTGACTGACGGAAAATCGGCCGTTGTGTTGACGGCCAACAAAAATTTTATAGCCTGCACACCAAATTTTATTCGGCCGAAAAGTCAGAGTCGGTTGTCAAAAGCATCATACTAACAAGCCAAAAATCGGCCGATCGGACGTTGGCCGAAAATTCACAGCCAACTATCGACGCGTGTGTACGAGGCATTACCATGTCTAAAGAAACAAAAAAACAGATCTAATGCAGCCTCTGACCGGCCATTTGTACTGTTCAGATGAATGAAATGAAAGCCAATAGAATTTTGCGGACCTGCACTGAGGAGCATTCCAAAACGCATGTCAAACACAGGAAAACAAAGCCCCCTGACAAGAGTTCTAAGGAGTTGGTTCACACAGGTGGCTAAGGGAGGGGTTCAGTAAAACTGGGGGTTGAGGTGCTGTTTTAATGCCCCCCTCCCCCAACAAGACACCTAAAAAACAGATATGCAGCTACTCAGACCTAAAACACCCTGTGGTGTTTGGTGGCAATACTGCCACTAAACGCATTTCATTGAAGTTAATGGGGCCACAATGCAAACCCATGCAATGCATTCAGCTGTAGCAGAGTGGATCTGCCTTTTCAGGGTTAAAACAGAGGTGTGGGGGTGACATATCTTCCAGCCTCCTGTTAGCCTTCTGAAAAGCAACCCACTGTGGCTTGTTTTTCAGAGAAGGTCGAGAGCTATCGAAAAAAAAAAAAAAAAAACACACACACACACACACACACACACACACACATACATGAAAAAAATATTGTACTGCATAAAAAAAAAAAAAACATTTGATTACCTACAGATATAGAAATGTTCTTTATTCTGATCATTCATGAATCTTCATACATTAATAATTTAATATCACACCTTATCTTGCACGTCTCTTAAATCTCAATTCACAAAGATACAGATCACACTTTATTTATCTTGCTCTGTCTGTAGCGTAGTACAACTACCAGTGCTATTAGAACTCTCACTGTTATTGGATTATTCTTTTTAAAAGAAAATATTAAATTAAAGAAAAAAGTCCCACTGTGCAAACTGTTAGCGCTACATAAATCCTGTATAATATTAATAACAATTCAGAAAGATTAGCAAACAGGTTGTCAGCTAACAATGCCAGCTTCAGAATGGTAAACTGTTAACCTTTTCACTGCCAGAGACATTTTTGCATTTTTTCCCCCACACTTTTACAAAATTCATTTTAGGCCCAAAGATTACATAAAATCCCCAAACATTGAAAGCAGACACCCTAGAGAATAAAATAGTAGTAGTCCCAATTAGCAATAAACTATCCACATTGTTGATAAAATATAAAAGACGAGGTTGCACCGAGTAAACAGATACCCAACATGTCAAACCTTAAATTTGTGTGCGCCCGTGAAATGGCGACAAACTTCAGTACTCTATATTTTCTACAGCCGACACTTCAAAAGCCTTGTGCTAGAATTCTTGCTCTCACACCAGCGTGCGTGGCAATATGCAACATGAGTATTGCAATCGGTTTCACACGTATGCGCCCCAGATGCCTGCGTTTAGGTTTGCACATGCATATATGCGGGGGGTCTCGGGGGGGGGGGGGGGATTTTATATACTTGAGAGGCTGACCTGGAATTGATGTCAAACACCTCGCTTTCCTGATCACAGCAAGAAGGAGGGGTCAGCTGTTCTCCCTCCCCTCCACCCGCCATGTCAGTCCCGAGCCCGCAGATGGGTAAGCGGAGCCTGGAACACACAGTGGGGAGGGGGGGTGTCGCTGGTACTGGGGAGGCAATCAGGAGGCAGCTCAGCAGCCTGAATGGATCTGCCTGTCAGCGTATCGGCTGCAGCCATCTGATTGTATGTGAACCCCCTCCCCCACCCCTGCTGTCAGATCAGAATGACATAGTGCTCTGACAGCAGGAGGATTGAAAGGTTCATTTCATGGAAAACGGGATACAACATTTGGGTTTGTGAATTGAACATTTTTAGGGGAAAATGATGAGATAAAAGTTATTAGTGGTGTTATAATGACCAATCTATATTTGTGAATGAAGCCTAGCACACAAGGTAATATTACAACCCAGCCTGCAAATACAACTGAACCTATCCCCTGCTCCTAATACATACTGCATAGATTTACCATTAGCCCTGGTTCACATTAGTGCGATCACGGAGATCGCCTGTAATTCAGAGCACACTGCTCCTAAATTACATGCGATCTCTGTGCGGCGCAAATTTCAGCCATACACTTTGTATGGTTGAATTCGCACCGCATCCGCACTAAAATCGCACAAGGCTTTTTTTTATCCGCAGCAGAATCGGATCGCATGGTGGTTCACACTAGTGCGATCCGATTCTGTGCGAACTTGCAGATCGCACTGCAATATGCGATCGCAACTGGGGGTGTCGTTAACTTTTAATTGACACCCCCTGCGTATCGCATATGGCAGTGTGAACTGCCAGGGGTGCGGATGTGATGCGGGATCACGCTGAATATTCGCAGCCTTCCCGCATCGTATAAATGTGAACCGGCACTTATAGCTGTGTGTCTACTGTACAATGCAAAGAGGATGCACTTTATGAGTTTAATCCCAACCTAAGGGCTCTTTCACACGGGCGGTCCGATCAGATCCGCCTGTCAGTTTTTTAGGTGGATCTGATTGGATCCTCCATGCAGCTCTATGGGGCAGCGGATGTCAGTGGAGACACCTCCGCTGACACCCGCTGCCATCTGTATCCGATCCTGTCCGTGAAATCCGGACGGATGGAAACCCTATTTTTCCATCTGTCCTGGGGATCGGATGAGTGGACAGGCGGTCCGCTCTCATCCGATCCCCCATAGAGAGCAGCAGGAGCTGTAACACCTCCGTCTCCGCACTGCAAGCGGAGACGGAGCTGTCATCCGCCGGCTCAGCAGGGATCGGCGGATCGATCCCTGCTGAGCAGCACGGATCCGCCTACGGAGGCAGACCATGTGAAAGAGCCCTAAGAGTATGTAAACCTTACATTTCATGTTTCTGGTATGTGCCTGCTGTACCATGTACTTGTATGAGAAAGTCTCCAGTTCTCTTTGTATTGCTTCCTTTGTGATCCTGCCAATCCCTCTGCTTTCAAACACAGACCACATGAGAGCCCAGCATAGTCAGTGCTCTAATTTGCTGGGAACTCAGCCTGCTCTCCTCCAATGACTTTTTCGACTCCCCCCAACTTCCACACACACAGCCATTCACTGGGAAGGCCAGTATATTGCAGTTTTTACTCCTGGCGCCTTATGCAACTGAGAACAGAGGGAATGAGATCACTTATTAAAAAGGGAAAAATTGTATTTATAATGTTTTTTCTTTTTTTAAATAAATATAAACAAATATTTTGCCTTTTATTTCGGTTTTAAATTGAATGCGTTGTTTTAGAAGGTGATCATTTACAATCACTTTAAGCTGGCCATAAAATTGATAGAAATTCGGGCAGTTCAGCAGTCAGGCCAAATTTCAAACATCCCTGTGGCCATCCCTGCTCAAAACAAGTCAAATGTTTGGTCCACTATTGGAAAAGGAGATGCTGGCAGTAATAATTTAATTTAGTCGATAAAATGAACAATATTTTAGTTGACTAAAACAATTCAAATGACTAAAACTAAAATAAAATTTTAGTCAAAAGACAATGACTTATGCCTCGTACACACGCAACGATTATCGGCCGACCGATCGTCCGACTTTTGTCCAGAGTGGTGTTTTGTTGGTTGAAATGTGCTCTAGACTGCACACGAATTTTCTCGGCCAACAAAAATCTACTTCAGAAGTGATGTCATGTGCTGGTTGACTTTCCGTGTGTTTTTTCTTCTCTGAGCATGCCCAGTCTTGCTCATCAGATTTTTGTCTGCCGAAATCTGTACTGACTGACGGAAAATCGGCCGTTGTGTTGACGGCCAACAAAAATTTTATAGCCTGCACACCAGATTTTTTTTCGGCCGAAAAGTCGGAGTCGGTTGTCAGAAGCATCATACTAACAAGCCGAAAATCGGCCGATCGGACGTTGGCCGAAAATTCCCGGCCAATAATCGATGCGTGTGTACGAGGCATAAAACTAAAAAAAAGGTTTCAAATTCAGCAGTGTGAAGAACTTCTGCAACCAATACGATTGAATACCTTCCCTTACAGTGGTTGTAAACCTCCGACATAAAATATGAACAAAGCATATCCTTAGTGTGTATGTGCCTCTATCCAAAGCACAGTGCGATTTCTATCTGCTGCCTTGTTCCTCTATTATCTCACACAGCCTGTGATTTATATCCTTCGCTCTGCATGTTCTCCATGTACTGTGTGAGAGGGGGTGTGTCGATTCCCTCCAATCAGGGCTCAGTTCTCTGCACTTCTCAAAGACGTCTGCACTATGAAAGGCTGGGAGTGTGTGTGTGTGTGTCAGTCTAGGATAGTACAGGCTGGGAGTGTGTGTGTGTGTGTGTGTCAGTCTAGGATAGTACAGGGTGTGTGGGTGTCAGTCTAGGATAGTACAGGCTGGGAGTGTGTGTGTGTGTCAGTCTAGGATAGTACAGGGTGGGTGTGTGTGTGTGTGTGTGTGTGTGTGTGTGTGTGTGTGTGTGTCAGTCAGTCTAGGATAGTACAGGCTGGGAGTGTGTGTGTGTGTGTGTGTGTGTCAGTCTAGGATAGTACAGGGTGTGTGGGTGTCAGTCTAGGATAGGACAGGCTGGGAGTGTGTGTGTGTGTGTGTGTGTCAGTCTAGGATAGTACAGGGTGTGTGGGTGTCAGTCTAGGATAGGACAGGCTGGGAGTGTGTGTGTGTGTGTGTCAGTCTAGGATAGGACAGGCTGGGAGTGTGTGTGTGTGTGTGTGTGTGTGTCAGTCAGTCTAGGGTAGTACAGGCTGGGAGTGTGTGTGTGTGTGTGTGTCAGTCTAGGATAGTACAGGGTGTGTGGGTGTCAGTCTAGGATAGGACAGGCTGGGAGTGTGTGTGTGTGTGTGTGTGTGTGTGTGTGTGTGTGTGTGTGTGTGTGTGTGTGTCAGTCTAGGATAGGACAGGCTGGGAGTGTGTGTGTGTGTGTGTGTGTGTGTGTCAGTCTAGGATAGTACAGGCTGGGAGTGTGTGTGTGTGTCAGTCTAGGATAGTACAGGGTGGGTGTGTGTGTGTGTGTGTGTGTGTGTGTCAGTCAGTCTAGGATAGTACAGGCTGGGAGTGTGTGTGTGTGTGTGTGTGTGTCAGTCTAGGATAGTACAGGGTGTGTGGGTGTCAGTCTAGGATAGGACAGGCTGGGAGTGTGTGTGTGTGTGTGTGTGTCAGTCTAGGATAGTACAGGGTGTGTGGGTGTCAGTCTAGGATAGGACAGGCTGGGAGTGTGTGTGTGTGTGTGTCAGTCTAGGATAGGACAGGCTGGGAGTGTGTGTGTGTGTGTGTGTGTGTCAGTCTAGGATAGTACAGGGTGTGTGTGTGTGTGTCAGTCAGTCTAGGGTAGTACAGGCTGGGAGTGTGTGTGTGTGTGTGTGTGTGTCAGTCTAGGATAGTACAGGGTGTGTGGGTGTCAGTCTAGGATAGGACAGGCTGGGAGTGTGTGTGTGTGTGTGTGTGTGTGTGTCAGTCTAGGATAGGACAGGCTGGGAGTGTGTGTGTGTGTGTGTGTGTCAGTCTAGGATAGGACAGGCTGGGAGTGTGTGTGTGTGTGTGTGTGTGTGTGTGTGTGTGTCAGTCTAGGATAGGACAGGCTGGGAGTGTGTGTGTGTGTGTGTGTGTGTGTCAGTCAGTCTAGGATAGTACAGGCTGGGAGTGTGTGTGTGTGTGTGTGTGTGTCAGTCAGTCTAGGATAGTACAGGCTGGCATCAGGACTACAGGCACCTGTGCATATGCATGGCATAGATCACAATAAAAGGAGCAAGGACTCAGAATGACAACGCTACCATGGATATGAATCCATGCTGAGCGTGGTCAGCTCTGAACAGGAAATTCCTCTCTGGGTGACTCTGTTAAAAAACTTTTTTGCAAATCCCTACCTTTTTTTATTCTAAAGAAATGGATGTTTGTTAGTCTGTGTCCATGTGCAAAGTGAATCTGCCTATATGAAAGCAACAATCAGTATCAGTCAGCTGCTTCACTTGCAGGGCTCTAATGACAGTGGCAGGGTCTGCATCCAATTTGGATGGGAATTCCCTTTGGAAGTATCTCACCAAAAATGGCATTTGTCTTGCAGGTGAATCCCAAATCTGACTTGTATCTTAGTGCAGACTTCTGGAAAAATCAATAAGCCGATCACACAAGCAGGAAATTACATTTCTGGGGGGTGTTTTGTACACCATCTGTATACAGAAGGCCTCCTCCAGGTAGCAAGAATGCTTTTTACAGAAAATTACAACACTGCAGATTTTTGGCTAATTTTTAAAAACATTCAATTACAATATGACTTGTGTTGCAATTGTATACGCTATATATCAGTGATGGCGAACCATGGCACCCCAGATGTTTTGGAAGTACATTTCCCATGATGATCAACTACACTGCAGGGTGCATGAGCATCATGGGAAATGTAGTTCCAAAACATCTGGGGTGCCAAGGTTTGCCATCACTGTATCTCACAAAAGTGAGTACACCCCTCACATTTTTGTAAATATTTTATTTTATCTTTTCATGTGACAACACTGAAGAAATGACACTTTGCTACAATGTAAAGTGGTGAGTGTACAGCTTGTATAACAGTATAAATGTGCTGTCCCCTCAAAATAACTCAACACACAGCCATTAATGTCTAAACCACTGGCAACAAAAGAGAGTACACCCCTAAGTGCAAATGTCCAAATTGGGCCCAATTAGCCATTTTTCTCCCCGATGTCATGTGACTCGTTAGTGTTACAAGGTCTCAGGTGTGAATGGGGAGCAGGTGTGTTAAATTTGGTGTTATCGTTCTCACTCTCTCATACTGGTCACTGGAAGTTCAACATGGCACCTCATGGCAAAGAACTCAAGGTTTTGAAAAAAAAGAAAAAAAAAAAAAATTGTTGCTCTACATAAAGATGGCCTAGGCTTTAAGAAGATTGCCAAGACCCTGAAACTGAGTTGCAGCACGGTGGCCAAGACCATAAAGCGGTTTAACAGTACAGGTTCTACTCAGAACAGGCCTTGCCATGGTTTACCAAAGAAGTTGAGTGCACATGCTCAGCATCATATCCAGAGGTTGTCTTTGGGAATTAGACGTATGAGTGCTGCCAGCATTGCTGCAGAGGTTGAAGGGGTGGGGGGTCAGCCTGTCAGTGCTCAGATCATACACCGCACACTGCATCAAAATGGTCTGCATGGCTGTCGTCCCAGAAGGAAGCCTCTTCTAAAGATGATACACAAGAAAGCCCGCAAACAGTTTGCTGAAGTCAAGCAGACTAAGGACATGGATTACTGGAACCATGTCTTGTGGTCTGATGGGACCAAGATAAACGTATTTGGTTCAGATGGTGTCAAGCGTGTATGGTGGCAACCAGGTGAGGAGTACAAAGACAAGTGTGTTTTCAATAGTCAAGCATGGTGGTGGGAGTGTCATGGTCTGGGGCTGCATGAGTGCTGCCGGCACTGGGGAGCTACAGCTCATTGAGGGAAGTTCATTGCCAACATGTACTGTGACATACTGAAGCAGAGCATGATCCCCTGACTTTGGAGACTGGGTCGCAGGGCAGTATTCCTACATGATAATGACCCCAAACACACCTCCAAGATGACCACTGCCTTGCTAAAGAAGCTGAGGGTAAACGTGATGGATTGGCCAAGCATGTCTCCAGACCTAAACCCTATTGAGCATCTATGGGGCATCCTCTAATGGAAGGTGAAAGTTCTCTAACATCCACCAGGTTTGTGATGTCATCATGGAGAAGTGGAAGAGAACTCCAGTGGGAACCTGTGAAGCTCTGGTGAACTCCATGCCCAAGAGGGTTAAGGCAGTGCTAGAAAATAATGGTGGCCACACACAATATTGACACTTTGGGCCCAATTTGTACATTTTCACTTAGGGATGTACTCACTTTTGTTGCCAGAGGTTTAGACATTAATGGCTGTGTGTTGAGTTATTTGAGGGGACAGCAAATTTACACTGTTATACAAGCTATACACTCACTACTTTACATTGTAGCAAAGTGTAATTTCCTCAGTGTTGTCACATGAAAAGATATAATAAAATATTTACTAAAATGTGAGGGGTGTACTCATTTTTGTGAGATACACATTATATATATATATATATATATATATATATATATATATATATATATATATATATATACATACACATATACATACATACATACATAGGATACGGAAAGTATTCAGACCCCCTTAAATTTTTCACTCTTTGTTATATTGCAGCCATTTGCTAAAATCATTTAAGTTCATTCTTCTTCCTCATGAATGTACACATAGCACCCCATACTGACAGAAAAACACAGAATTGTTGACATTGTTGCAGATTTATTAAAAAAGAAAAACTGAAATATCACATGGTCCTAAGTATTTAGACCCTTTGCTGTGACACTCATATATTTAACTCAGGTGCTTTCCATTTCTTCTGATCATCCTTGAGATGGTTCTACACCTTCATTTGAGTCCAGCTGTGTTTGATTATACTGATTGGACTTGATTAGGAAAGCCACACACCTGTCTATATAAGACCTTCCAGATCACACTGCATGTCAGAGCAAATGAGAATCATGAGGTCAAAGGAACTGCCTGAAGAGCTCAGAGACAGAATTGTGGCAAGGCACAGATCTGGCCAAGGTTACAAAAAGATTTCTGCTGCACTTAAGGTTCCTAAGAGCACAGTGGCCTCCATAATCCTCAAATGGAAGACGTTTGGGACGACCAGAACCCTTCCTAGAGCTGGCCGTCCGGCCAAACTGAGCTATCGGGGGAGAAGAATGAACTTAAATGATTTTAGCAAATGGCTGCAATAGAACAAAGAGTGAAAAAGTTAAGGGGGTCTGAATACTTTCCGTACCCACTGTATATATTTATATTTTTTTTTGCTTCCCATCCGCACAAAATTGGAGTTACTCTTTAAATTGGATGTAAAGAAGAATGCACATTGGCAGTTTTAGATTTTAGGTGAACATTCAGTGCATCTGGAAAAGTATTCACAGCGCTTCACTTTTTCCACATTTTGTTATATTACAGCCTTATTCCAAAATGGATTAAATTCAATATTTTCCTCAAAATTGTACAAACAATACCCCATAATAACGACGTGAAAGAAGTTTGTTTGAACTTTTCGCAAATTAAAAAAAAATAAATAAAAAAACCCATGTATATAAGTATTCACAGTCTTTGCCAGCACACAATTGCTATCTTGATTTAACCTCCCTCACAATCTTAATCCCGCATTTCCACAATTCAGTATAGATCAGTTCTCTGCTCACAGCTGACAGCTATGCAAAAAAAAGGCATGCTGCAAAGTTTATCACAATATTGCTCACCACTGAGAAAAAGAAACATTGTATCATTTGGTTCTTATAGGTCAAAAGGAATAAACTTTCTAACATTTGTTGCTTACAAGGTAAAATCAGTATTTTTTGCTAGAAAAGTAAATGGCAGTCATTGCAATATTTTTTGTCACTCTGTATTTGTGCAGCAGTCTTTCAAAAGCAATTTTTTGGGAAAAAATACACTTTAATTTAAAAAAAAAAAAACTAAAACAAAGTTAGCCCAATTTTTTTGTAGAATGTGAAAGACGATGTTACGCCGAGAATCGCAATCTTTATTCTAAGCAAAAAAATTGCGATTCTCATTTTATCCAGAATCATGCAGCTCTACTCTGAGAATTTCCTTGAGTGGCCCAGCCAGAGCCCAGACTTGGACTGGATTGAACATCTCTGGAGAGATCTGAAAATGGTTGTGTACCATCGCTCCCCATCCAACCTGATGGATCTTGAGAGGTCCTGCAAAAAAGAATGCCTTGTAGCATCATACTCAAAAAGACTTGAGTCTGTAATTGGTGCCAATGATTCTTTAACCGCTTGCCGACTGCCGCATGACTATTTACTGCGGCGGTCAGCCCCTCACAGGCAGAGCGACGTAGTACTATCCGACGATCGTCACTCTGCGATCGTCGGTGCAGAGGGAGAAAGGCAGGCGGCTGATGTAAACAAGCCACCTGTCATTCTCCCCTGTGTAGGAATAGTGATTATACGGTTCTACTATGTAGGACTGTTGATCACTGTTCATACACCTCAAGCCACAGCCAATCACAGTTAGAATCACGCCCCTAGGGACACACACCACCCCTCCCTCTCAAAAAAAAGTTAACCCCTTCACTACCAGTGTAATTTTACAGTAACAGTGCATATGTATAGCACTGATTACTGTAGAAATGTTACTGGTAACCCCAAAAGTGTCAAAAATGTCAGTCAAGGCTCCGACCTGTCCGCCGCAATGTCGCAGCCCAGCAAAAAAAAAAAAAAAAAAAAAAAAAAAAAAAAAAAAAAAAAAAATCGCACAGGTGATCAAATACCACCAAAAGAAAGCTCGGTTTGTGGGGAAAAAAGGACGTCAAATTCGTTTAGGTACATCGTCGCACGACCGCGCAATTGTCCGTTAAAGTCACGCAGTGCCGAATCACAAAAAAAAACCCTGGTCGGAATGGGGGTAAAATCTTCCGGGGCTTAAGTGGTTAACAAAGTATTGAGCAAAGGCTGTGAATACTCATGTACATGGGATTTTTTTTTATATATATATAAATTTGCGAAAAATCCATTTTGGAATAAGGCTGTAACATAACAAAACATGGAAAAAGTGAAGCGCTGTGAATAGCGGGTGCACTGTACACTTAAGAGATACAACTATAACACTATTATAGATAGACTGCCCTGTTTCTCTTCATTGGTGTCATGGCCGGGGATATTACCGCTGCCTCAGAGCAATAATCCAATTTGCTTCTCCACTGCGGCCCAGTATTCCTAAACATTCTTTGGCTCTAAAAGCAATACCACTGGGCACATGACAGAGCCAATTTAAGTCTGGGAAGGCCCGGTCAGAAAGAAGCAAAGCTCTCTTAGTGAAAGAAAACTGCATGAACCCTCAGAGGTAACGTCACCCCCAGCACAAGCCACAGGCCGATGCTCTTGGAAGACTGGAGTACTGGCAGAGCTGGACTGCTGAAAGTCCAGGGAAAGGTGCCAGAAAACAACATGAGGCAGCTGGCCAGGTCTTGGCCCACGGTCTTCAAGTTGGACGACGCTGTTTATACTACTTACAGAAAATATCGGAAGCCGGTCTGCAAACAGCGCACAGCTGAACCTACAAAATGATCCATCGCTACTGAAATATTTATTTTTACCATTACAGCTGTGAGCCCAGAGTACAATGCACAGAGTCACCTGTTCCACGGGAATGACAAGCAAAAGATATGACACTAACAATCATGAATATAAGCCAAGGAAGATAAAACAGTGGCTGCTTCCATTCCTCGGGGCCTCATTTATTCAATAGCCTCTGCCTTTAAAGCAAAGCTACATCCATTATAATGTGATTCATACATATGTATACAGGACAGAGGTTACACAGCCGAGTTTACTATTAAAAATCCAGAGGGTGACAATGTCTGCAGGGAATGTTAATCCAGCGGGGACATCACTGGCTTTCATTCAGCCGTCTGCCAGTCTCCAAGAAAAGAAGAGAAATCAAACATGTAAATGACAGTCAAAAAGTGTTTGTGGAACACCAAAAAATAAATAAATAAAATATTATTATATATTTATTATATGATCCTGTTCCTATAAAGCTGGGGTCCTCAATAGGCGGACTCCGGAGCCACGTCCGGACCCACGCGTGCTTAAATCTGGACCGCCGAAGCGGTCTCCTTCCTTCTGTCATCAGCGGGGGGGCAGAATGGAGAGGATCGGAGCGGTGTGTCTTACACTGGCAGCGCCGCATGATTACAAAAAGCCAAGTTCTTCTGCTTACCCGGCAGAGAGGCTGTCATACGAAGTCCCGCCTCCTGGACCGGACCAGGACTTCGTATGACAGCCTCTCCGCCGGGTAAGCAGAAGAACTTGGCTTTTTGTAATCACGTGGCGCTGACAGTGTAAGACACACCGCTCCGATCCTCTCCATTCTGCCCTCCGCTGATGACTGGTTTTTGTAATCATGTGGTGCTCTAATCCGCACTGCTCACTCTGCATTAATGGGGGAACGTACACTGCTCACTCTGCATTAATGGGGGCACGCACACTGGTCACTCTGCATTGAATGGGGGCACGCACACTGGTCACTCTGCATTGAATGGGGGCACGCACACTGGTCACTCTGCATTGAATGGGGGAACGCACACTGGTCACTCTGCATTGAATGGGGGAACGCACACTGGTCACTCTGCATTGAATGGGGGAACGCACACTGGTCACTCTGCATTGAATGGGGGAACGCACACTGGTCACTCTGCATTGAATGGGGGAACGCACACTGGTCACTCTGCATTGAATGGGGGAACGCACACTGGTCACTCTGCATTGAATGGGGGAACGCACACTGGTCACTCTGCATTGAATGGGGGAACGCACACTGGTCACTCTGCATTGAATGGGGGAACGCACACTGGTCACTCTGCATTGAATGGGGGAACGCACACTGGTCACTCTGCATTAATGGGGGAACGCACACTGGTCACTCTGCATTGAATGGGGGCAAGTTTTGGGGGAATGCCTTTTTTTTCTTGTTGGCGTTCTGTATTTGGAATTAGACGGTCACTTTTGCGGACCTCGGACTGAATAGAAAATTGGTAAGTGGACCTTTCAAGTTTACATTTGAGTACCCCTGCTATAAAGCATGTTATACAGCACAGTGCTTGTGCTGTGTCATTTGGCTCTCTCTATCACCTATAAAACCTGGCTGATCCTGCCAGTTTCTACCCTCCCCCTGCACACTTACCACGGTATATCCTGGCTGCTGAGCCCTGACTCTGTGGTCAGTGTTCATGCCTCCATCATCCGCAGCTCTCCTGTGTGCTCCCCTATGTCCTCACCCCCCTCCTGTCCCTGCCTGTCAGCTCCTGTGTGGGAGCCGTGTCCTCCCCTGCTGCTATACAATGTAAAAAAAAAAAAATCTGTCCTTTGTAGAATCCTCTCTATTATAAACTGTTATATTGCTCAGTGTCTTGATGCGGCGTAATACCTTATTGAAGACCTCCGCTGAGCGGTCACATGACCGCTCGAGGCTCTCCTCCTCTCTCCCTGCTGACGTCAGAGAACATCAACCCCTCCCTCTGCAGTCCTTGGAGCGGGGAAGGAGAGCGCTAGAACATCAACTGACTAGAGGCATCAGTTTACAATAACAGTGACACATTGTAGGAAGGATCTATGGAAAGAGGCTGGCAGGGATTTTGTTTTTACTTTAGAGTACGCTGTCAGGGCTGTGCCAGGAGACTGGGGGTCTCCTGGGAGTGCAGGGGGGCCGTGCAATGTAAAGGGGTCTTTGTAATAAAAGGGGGTATGTAGTGTGCATGGGGGGAACTGTGCAATGTATAGGGGGGCTGTTTAATGAAAGGGGCAGTGAACTGTTATTTTTTAATATTTAAAATGTTTTTCTCCTAAAAAACTTCCCTCTTAAAGTGAAGGTGCGTGTTATACGCCAATAAATACGGTAATTTTCTAACAAAAAATACTGATTTTAACTTGTAAGCAACAAGTGTCAGAAAAAAAGGCTTCGTCTTTAAAAAAAGGTTAAACTGCCCTCATTTACAGATGGAAGTTCATTCCTTTGATCTAAAAGAACAAAATGATACTTTGTTTATAGTTATTGCCCACTCTTGGCAATGTTGATTTAAAAAAAAAAAAAAAAGGGGAAGAGCCTCAACAAATGTTTTTTGACAGCTGTGAGTGAGCGGAGAACAGCTCTACTCTATATGAAATCGAAGAAATGCACTTTTAAGATTGCGAGGGGGGGTGAATCGAGATTGTGATTTCTTAACGATTAATCCTGCAGATCTACCACAACAGATTTGCTAATAAACAGAAAATCCATTAGTCTTTGACTATATACTATTGTGTGTCTGCTGTCTCTCATAATGAATACGTGTGGCCGCTCATAATGTTGGGGGCCGCACTTGAGGCTCCCCATATCAAGAAAGTCGACCACACAAGCCACCAGAAAGAGGAATATACTACTACTTTTATGACAAGGACTACTTTTAGGACAACGAAAGTCAGATCAATAAACACTGGAAAAATGTTTTTTTTTGTTTTTAATTCTTTAAATTTTTTCATGACATGAGAATTTCACAAGCCAAATAGGCACCAGGAAAATACATGTACGGTCAACAAGCATATTACACAAAAACATTCATAAAATTTAACTTTGATTCCTATACAAGGAAATATGTATCAAGACCAGAATTACCATTTTAAAAATGTTAAGCAATAGATCCATTATGTTGAAAATAATATATTGAGCGAAGTCCCTAGATCTGTATTTAAGGCTAGTCCCAAATATCTTGCTTGATCGGAATTTTATAATGACAGCTAAATGCTCTGTTATGGTCTAATAAAACCAAATTTAAAACATTTATAAATGTTCCTAGTTTGAAAAGGCAGGGAGTATATACTGGTAGATAGAGAGGAGGAGGGGACAGGGAAGAAAAGAAGAATGTTTTGAACAGCTATATTTATAGTAATCCCAGGAGCAGAGAGAGCTGTGAAGCGCTGCACAAACTGTTGGCGCTATATAAATCCTGTATAAAATAAGATTGATGATAATAATAGTTAGAGATGCACAGATGGCGGTTTCCGCATTTTGCCGGGAGAAAAGGGTGCCGATAATGGCGCCAAAAACTGCATACGAGTTTACTGTGCTTATGGCCTGTTTTTAGGTCATGTGACTCAAAAACCGCATCAAAAACCTAATACAGATGCGTTATTGCTGTGTTTTCAATGCATTTCAATGGGGAGGTGCATTTTTTGGTGCGTTTTTTTTTTTTTTTTTTTTTTTTTTTTTTTAAACTGACCAAAGAATGCAGCAAGCAAAACTTTTACCACCACAATGGACGCGCAACGGACCAGTCTGAAGACATACATAGAATGTATGGGATACATTTGCATTTTCTTGAGCTTTATTTGTGCTAAAGATGCCAAAATTGGCCGACAAACTCATATTTATTTGAATTCATAATATTAAATAGTCAAAAATAATATATACACAAACACACACACATATTTAATTATTTTTATTCTTTTCAACTGTCAACTTTTGGCCAAGTGCATCCTGCATCTTCGTTACCAAAACTTCCATTCAGTGTACCTCTAATAATAACAATAATACCATTTGTAGATTAAAGTGGTTGTAAGGATTCTATGCATGCAGGAAAAAAAAAAAAAAACACCTGTGTGCAGCCCCCCCAATACTTACCTGAGCCCCCCTCTCGATCCAGCGATGTCCACGAGAGCCTTGCCTCTCAAGGGAATCGCACTCCTGATTTACTTTTGGCATCAGCTGGAGACACTGGCTCCCACTGCTGTCAATCACAGCCATTGAGCCAATCAGGAGACAGAGGGGGTGGGGCCAAGAGTGAACAGACACAGAGCCGCAGGTCGGGAGAGTGCAACCTTGGGTGCCCCCAGAGCAAGTAGCTGGCTTTGGGGGCACCCGGAAGGAGGGAGGAGCCAGGAGCGTCGTCGTGGGATCTAGGAAGAGAAAGATTGTAGGCTGCTCTGTGCAAAACCACTGCACAGGGCAGGTAAGTATATCATGTTTGTCGTCTTTAATATCATTTTAGACTACCACAATCCTGTTTCTAGTCAGTGCAATGTTACAGTTAAATAGAAGGACAATGCATTAGGAAACAAACCAGAACACAGACAGTAAGAATGTATAATTACCATCTGGAAATAATTAAATTTCACCAAAATTAGGAAGAACAATAAAAGCTGCAAACATTATAAGAGCGGCTCAGCATGCTAACACTTAAAAGATGTTCAAGAATAAATATCAGGGTAAAACAAAAAGAATAAGTTAATAAAAAATTTTAGTATGTATGACTGACCCATAAAATTAGAAATCTTTAAAAAGGCTTGAGCCGTAGTAAGTAGCACAAGTTTACAGGACTGTTGACTGTGGACCTAAAAATGCTACATGTCTGGCTACTATGTTTTGACACTTTGGGGTTGATTTACTAAAAATCGGAAAGTGAAAAATCTGGTGCAGCTCTGCAAAGAAACCAATCAGCTTCCAAGTTTTTTTTTGTCAAAGCATCGCACTGCATCCAGGCTCAGACATCCATTTCTAACCTCAGGTAACCGCATGCTGTGAGGCTGCACATGAACAGGGACGGCTGCGGTTAGCCTGTCATTACTTTGAACAGGCGGAACGGCTGCCGCCATTTGCATACACCCGTTATTCCACCCACAAGAATCTGGTGTCTGCAGGTAATCACCTGTGTGATAGTGGCCATAAAAGCTCCGGCTAAGAAGTCTAATAAGGATATGCTACCAAGTCCCTGAGATCAGTGGCTCTATACATTGTGAGCCAATCACAACCATCACAATTGTAAACACTATAGTGTTTACAAACATTTAGGCTCCTTTCACACAGTGTGTCCGTCAAAATAGGGTTTCCATCCGTCCAGATTTGACGGATCGGGTGTCAGCGGACATGTCTCCGCTGACATCCGATGCCCCATAGGGATGCATGGGGGGACCGTTCAGATCCGCCAAAAAAAAAAAAAAACGGACAGGCGAATCTGAACGGTCAGCCTGTG
The DNA here is from genome assembly GCF_965119305.1 of Pelophylax lessonae. NCBI lineage: Eukaryota > Metazoa > Chordata > Amphibia > Anura > Ranidae > Pelophylax > Pelophylax lessonae. The sequence continues at coordinate 71,864,891 of NC_138772.1, read as the reverse complement.
TGAAACAGCCCAAAGCCTATTCACAATGGAGACAAATTGGATGAATGTTTCCTTTTCTAGGATGCTCCTCCCGGTTTGGTTTACAAGGGGAATGGTGGGGTGGTCTTATGAAATGGTGGACCCCCCTTTGTAAGGGCAGAATAATGGGAAGACGCTGCAGCCGCAGTCAGGAGATATGGATCCTCTGACATGTAAGGAAACCACGGAAGAGGGAGTCCTATAGCTAACAGGAGAGCAGAGTGTCTGAAAACTAGGCTAAGCACATGAATAAACCGGGACTGTAGATGCAGTCACAGGTTTGACAATTCGCCAATCGGTTTATGAAAGTTTTAACAATACAGAGTACAGTTGCATAGCTTACATACATTGTCACACCCATAGAGTCCAGCATATAAAAAAAGTTAGAACCACATTCCCTAATAATTAACTATACAGGCCGCCAGTTCTCTTTGCAATTGGACGGTTCCATTGCCGAGAATGGGGTGCGACTTGTCATGCGACTTGAAACTGTAAAATCGTATTACAAATGGCACCGGTGTGTGAACAGGGGGCTAAGGGATCATTCACATGGTGCAGAAGGGCAGACTGAGGCTGATTTACTAAAACTGGTACAGCTGTGCATAGTAACCAATCAGCTTCCAGTTTTTTTTTTTGTCAAAGCTTATTTGAACAAGCCGAAGTTAGAAGCTGATTGGCTACCCTGCAAAACTGGACCAGAGTTTGCACTCTCCAGTTTTAGTCCATCACCCTCACTGTGTCCAGGACTGTGCATCCATCCCTGTACAGCAGTAAGAGCTCACATGTTAGTTTCTGTACAGATTCTGCATTGATTTTGAACAAGCTGCTGGTTGCAGCAGTACAGGAACCCCAGTACCTGCGAGCTCATAAACACGCACAGCCCTGGACACCGTCTGTCCGCCCTTCTACATGCCGTACACGCCTCTTCACATGAGTGAATGCGCCCCAAATCACTTTTCACCACCTGTAGATGTATTGGTGTTGGAGGCTATTGCTAGAAAGCAGAGAATTTTTCATCCCATTACTTTATTACAACCACAGAGGCTGTGGCTTACTAGAATTGAAACTGGCGTAGATTCTAGTGACAGATATTACAGTTTATTAATGAAAAGGCGAGGTTATGTATAGAGACTTTATGAATTATTCTGCCATAGTAAATGGTTTCAGAATGGGACACTTTCTAAACACAATATGGAGAAGTGAACTTTCTGGATACTTGGTTTACAAATCTAACTTTTTTTATAGTGTTTGTAAAGGCTGTGTATGAAGGTAAAAAAAACCTTCTCTGTGCAGCAGCCCCCCAAAAGTACTTATCTGAGCCCCACCGCGATCCAGCGATGTGCATAAGAGCATCGGCTCTCCAGAGACTCTCCTTCCTAATTAGCTGAGACAGCACGGCTCCGGCTGCTGTCAATCACAGTGAGTGAGCCTATGAGGAGACAGAAAAACGGGGCCGAGCCACTGCTCTGTGTGTGAATGCACAAACAAAGCCACAGCTCGGGATCGAGCCTGCTTGGGTGCCCCTCTTGCAAGCTGCTTTCTCTCGGGGCACTAGGCAGGAGGGATGGGCCAGGAGCATTGGCGGGGGACCCGAGAAAAGGAGGATTGGGGCTGCTCTGTGCAAAACTGCTGCACAAAGAAAGTAAGCATAACATGCGGGGGAAACCCACATCCAATTTGCACATATGTGAAGCCAGCCTGAAAGTGATCAAAAAACTTTTTAAAAGTGACAGTCTAAAAATAACAAAATATAATAAAATAAAATATTTTAAAGCGCCCCCTGTCCCATGTGCTCACACGCAGCAGTGAACGCATACATAGGTCATGCCTACATATGTAAACGGTATTCACACCACACGTGAGGTATTCCAGCGACTGTTAGAGCGAGAGCAATATTTCTAGCACTGGACCTCCTCTGTAACTCTAAACTGGTAACCTGTAGAAATTTTCAAAGCGTCGCCTATGAAGATTTTAAAGTACCCTAGTCTGGCGCCATTCCACAAGTGCGTGCAAATTTAAAGTGTAACATGTTAGGTATCCATTTACTCAGCAGAACATCATCTTTGACATTATACAAATATATATATATATATATTTTTTTTTTTTAATTAGTGTATTTTTTCCCAAAAAAATTGCATTTGGAAAACTGCTGCACAAAAACCGTTTGACATAAAAAAATGCCAACACCCGCCATTTTATTCTCTAGGGCCTCTGCTAAAATAATCTATAATGTTTGGGGGTTCTAAGTAATTGTCCAGAAAAAAATACTGATTTAAACTTGTAAGCAGCAAATGTCAGAAAAGGGCTGGGTAAACAAGTGGTTAATAATGACACCCCAAAATTTGGCCAGCAGAAGCATGTTTTGTCGCACATTAAAAGAAAGTACCAGAAAAGGAGGGTTTACTTCCTCTTTAACTATAGGTGCTATAAATATCTCCTAAACCTGCACCAACTAGGACAGCGATGGCGAACCTTGGCACCCCAGATGTTTTGGAACTACATTTCCCATGATGCTCAACTACACTGCAGAGTAAACAAGCATCATGGGAAATGTAGTTCCAAAACATCTGGGGTGCCAAGGTTCCCCATCACTGAACTAGGAGATATTTACATTGCAGGCAGCCAGTGTCGCCCCATTGGCGTATGCGCTCTGAAGGAACGCCCACCCGTGTCGTTCCTACTGATACCTGTGCCGTGAATGATGGCTCCCCTGCGCATGTGCGGCATTGATGTCATTACGGCTCCGGCCAATCACACTGCGGACCTGGAAGGATAACCGGGTGAAGATGGACGCTTCCTCCAGCGATTACATTGCATCATTGGAGGGCTTTGTTTTCAGGTTTCACATAATGTGCTAGTATGTGATGTATACTAGCACATTATGCCTTTACCTTGCAGGTCCGAAAAAAAAAAAAACAGGGCTGTTTACAACCACTTTAAGTTAATGGCACCCTGTAATCGGTTAGCACAGGGATCCTGAAACTACGGCCCTCCAGCTGTTGTGGAACTACACATCCCATGAGGCATTGTAAAACTCTGACATTCACAGACATGACTAGGCATGATGGGAATTGTAGTTCCTGAACAACTGGAGGACCACAGTTTGAACACCCCTGGGTTAGCAGAACGCAGTGCGATTTGCAGAATCCAATCGCATGCACTGATGTGATCAGTCTACAAAAAAGGGTCCTGCAGAAGTTTGGTCTGAATGCGAAGCAAATTCAGCCATAGAGTTTGAATGATTGAAATCACAATCGCATGGACATGGCATGTGATCCGCACAGCAATGCGGTACGAATGACATGCGACGTCTGGCATCGCACTAGCGTGCCCCGGCCCTTGGACATATGGCTGAAATTGCATCGCATTCACACCAAAATGGTGCAGGAACCTTTACTGCACTGGAATCGGCTGGCATGAGTGTTCACACCAATGTGATCCGATTCCTGCACTGCGATCCAATCTGGGGGTGTCATTAACCTTACATTGCTCCCTGCAGCGGTTTGCAGATGTCAGTGTGAGCTGCGGGCGATTCAGGTGCAGAGGTGTGAACCCGCCCAGGAATCGCACTGGTTCCCGCATTGCACCCAGCCTTTAGGAAATCATATAAAGGTATGGGCAGCTCTTGGCACCTCATAGGGCACAACATTCAAGTGAATAGGCTGCCCAATGGCGCTGTGTGAAACTTTAGCGGGGCCACTGATGTGAATGAGGCCTGATGGATCCTGTATACACAGCACTTCCTCAAAATCACAGTATAAACGTGTACAACCGCACTGGCCGAGCGTACACATTCCCCTCTCCCCTCAGGAACTGTTGTCTGTATGACCAGCTCCCAGGTGTATGGGGGGGTCTCCATGGTGACCAGCTGACCTTCCACTGGCCAGTGTGCTCCCAGCATTCCAGCCCCGCCCCCTCCAGCCAGCCCAGTCCCGCCCCCTCCTCCTCCGCTCCTCCCCCCCGAGGGTTACCTTGATGCACCGCCACATTGCAGCCATGCCCGTCGCAGTAGACCAGCGGGTTTTCGGCCCAGCCCCTCTCGTCCGAGCACACGCAGCAGCCTCCGATCATCTCCTTCATACTAGTCGTCAGCTCCTCGTCCACTTCTCCGGACACCATCTACAGGACAGCGAACACACGCAGCGGTTACTCTCCTGAGGCTCGGCTCCCCAGCGCCGGCCCAGCCTGCCCACACCCGCATTACGGGCACTGGAGTCGCCTCATGTCCGCCGGGGGCTCTGCGCCCGGACAGGCAGCCAGGGCAGGATCACAACGAGGAAAAAGCCCAGAGGGGGAGCAGGGCGCATGCGCGCCGATGTCACCAGCGTCAGCCGCTAACCACAGCGCTCCCAGCGGCCGCCTCGTTGGAACTGCAGCCAGCTTCTTGCACGCAGTTTGATTGTGGGCACAGAGGAAGGAGGGAAAGGGGCGGGATGGTTTGGGGGGTGGGCGTGGGGAGTATAAAGGGAGGGGGCGGGTTTGCCAATGACGGCTGGGATGTTGTTTTCCCGCCCTTCTCCTCCTCAGTTTGGTTGGGGCCGCGCGAGGCACGCATGGTGCACGTGCTGGGAGGGCTGTGTGTGAGGAGAGCTGAGGGGAGGAGGACTATTCACAGCAATGGAGTAAAGGAGTGTTCACCTCACCACTGTGTATAAGCACTGCATTGTCCATTACATCTCTCACTGCTTGTCTGGAAACCCAATAAAAACCCCTCACCTATAAATCCTATGTAACCATACACTGAGGGGGGGTCACAAACATTCTCAGCTACACCTTCATCTGCTTCTATGAGGCCCCATCTATGTGTGATGTCATAACCAACCTGCTATGACATCACAGCTCCTTCATCCTAGCTTTGGTCTCTGAAGAGGGACTCATGTTCAGATTGCTTTTCAGACAGTATTTGTCAAGCAGTTTGTCATTAGCTGACCGCCTGCTTGAACCCTGCACTAGCGTGCTTCATCCGTGTGCATTGCATGTGCTTGATAAATGGCCCCATTAACCTTTTCGCTGCCAGGCCCCTACGACGTAGGGCTTTTAACCACTTAAGGCCTGAAAGATTTTACCCCCTTCCTGACCAGGGGTTTTTTTGCAATTTTTTTTTTTTTATACTGCGTGACTTTAACGGACAATTGCGCGCTGTACCTAAACGAATTTGACGTCCTTTTTTTCCCACAAACAGAGCTTTCTTTTGGTGGTATTTGATCACCTGTGCAATTTTTTTTTTTTTTTTTTTGATCATGCGCTATAAACAAAAAAGAGCGTCAATTTTGCAAAAATAACATTTTTTTTATATGAAATTCCCCCAAAAAAATGTAAAAATCAAAATTTTTTAAAATTTTCGGCCAATTTGTTTTCTGCTACATATGTTTGGTAAAAAAAATCGCAAAAAGCGCATTTTGATTGGTTTGCGCAAAAGAAGTTATCGCGTTTACTAACAAAGGGAAAGATTTTTGTCATTTTTGGTGTTTTTTTTTTTAACGAGTAATGGCGGCAATCTGCGATTTTTGCGGGACTGCGACATTGCGGCGGACAGATCGGACCATTGACTGACATTTTTGACACTTTTGGGGATACCAGTGGCATTACTGCAGTAATTAGTGCCAGGGGCGGACTGACCATTTGGGGATTAGGGCACTGCCCGAGGGCCCAGGGTCAGTAGGGGGCCCCATGAGAGGCTACACACTACAGAAAAAAGCCAGGAACTTCCATGCAGGCTATGCTGTGGTAGATATTTAAATGTCCACTCTATGTGGCTGAGCTGCAATTTGTAGGTGGGGCTTTGTGTGGCTTGAGTGTGGACACAGGGTGCCCCATGATCTCTGATTGCCCGGGGGCCCCATGAGTTGTCAGTCCACCGCTGATCAGTGCTATACATATGCACTGTTACTGTAAAAATGACAGTGGCAGGTATTGGAGAGGGAGGGGTTAAGTGTGTCCTAGGGGCGTGTTTCTAACTGTGATTGGACATGGCTACTAGTGTAAAAACAGAGATCAACGGTCCTACGTAGTAGAACCGTCTGATCTCCATTTTTACACAGGGGAGAATGACAGGCGGCTTGTTTACATAAGCCGCCCTCCTTTCTCCCTGTCTACCAACGATCGCCGAGTGACCGGCGGACATCGGGTCCGCCGGTCACACGCACTGACTGCTTAGTGAACGAGCCGCTGCGGGCGCGCGCCTCAGCGGGAGCGCGCTCGCCCGCTATTGGCTCACAAGCCGGTCAGAGGCGAGTGACGCGTATATATACGTCACTTTGCCTGGCCTGGGCTGACCGCCGCAGTATATTTACTTGCGGCGGTCGACAAGTGGTTAAGTAGTTGCCGATACCGATATTTTGGCCAATGCATATCGGTATTGGCCGATTTTTTTTGTACAAAAAAAAAATTTTTTTTTATTTGACAGGTACTGTGGTGGAGGGATCTGAGGGTCTAAAAGACCCCAAACCCTCTGCACTTAAAAGCATTCAAAACGCCAAGTTTGGCTGGTGGGACGGGTGACCTGGACTAGCTGCAGAAGGCGGCGTCCCGCTCCTTGTAATGACAGCTGAGTGGCTTCTCAGCCGCAGTGGTTGTCATTACAAGACAGCCGACCGTTGGCTATGGACGCCGGTACCGGGGTGATTCCTCTAGCTGCAGGCATCGGTCCGGTTCAGCACTTTCCCAAAAGATCGGTAACCTTGGTGGCCACTTCCGATATATTGGGGGAAGTACATATCGGCCCTCCATATATCGGCTTTTCCGATCTCTAGTTTTAGGCTCTCCTCACGCTTGTGCGACTCCAAAGTCATGCGATTTACATTTCAACTTTGGATGGGTGCAACTTGGATGCAACTTTAGCTGTTGACTTTGGCTTTTTAACTGTTGCACAACTGTCACATTGATGCGACTTTTGAGAGTTTATATTGCAGTCTATGGCACTCAATCGCAGGAAAGTTGCATCAAAGTAGTGCAGTAACCTTTTTAACTACTTGACCTCTGGAAGATTTAAACCCCCCCCCCCCCCTTCATGACCAGGCCATTTTTTTTGCAATATGGCACTGCATTCATTTAACTGACAATTGCGCGGACATGTGACGCTGTACCCAAATAAAATTGTCCTTTTTTCCCCCACAAATAGAGCTTTCTTTTGGTGGTATTTTGATCACCTCTGCGGTTTCTATTTTTTGCGCTATAAACAAAAACAAACTGACAATTTTGAAAAAAAAATAATATTTTGTACTTTCTGCTATAAAACATTTCCAATTCACAAATGTAAAAAATCGAATTTCTTCATCGGTTTAGGCCGATATGTATTCTGCTACATGTTTTTGGTAAAAAAAAAAAATCCCAATAAGCATATAAGGCATAGCATCTAAAAACGATGGGATATATTTATGAAATTTTAATTTTTTTTTACTAGTGATTTTGTTGCAGACAAGTCGGACACCTAAAAACTTTTTTGGCACATTTTTGGAAACCAGTGACAATACATACAGCGATCAGTGCTAAAATATGCACTGTCATTGTACTAATGACACTGGCAGGGAAGGGGTTAACATGTAGGGTGATGAAAGGGTTAAATGTGTGCCTAACATGTGGCTCTGTGTACACTGTGTGCTGCTTTTACTAAGCAATGCGCTTTGCAGGAAGAAAAATCAGCACATTGGTGCTGTCAGAAGAGAGCTCTGTGTTTGTTTACACTTGGCTCTCTTCAGTAATGCCTGGAGCTGATCGTCGGGTGCCGGCGACCAATCAGCAGCTGGCACCCTGGTTTGTGCTGCAGCCAATCACAGCACTAGGCTGGCGCGTGGACCATGTATATGGTTGGCAAGCGGTTAAAGGGAATGAGTCGTTTTACCAGGTAAGGGCTCACATATACTTTAACTACCTCCCACCCCGGCCATAGTACATATACGGCCGGGTGGGAGTCTCGTCCTTCTGTATGGACGTTCCGGAATGTCCTTCAGAAGGAGAGAGATTGCGCCGCCGCGGGCACGCGCAGCGGCGCGATCTCGATGTGCCTGTGTCCCTCATGTAATGTAAATAGAGCCGTTGTAACGGCTTCGATCTCTTCTCCTCCTGACAGATCCTGTCAGTGAGGAGAAGAGGGATGATCGGTGCTGCTGCGGGGGTGATCAGTGAGTATTTCTAATTACTCACTGATCACAGGGGGGGTCTGTGCTGGTAATCAGAACATTGATTACCAGTGCAGCCCTGGGGGGGGGGGGAGGGGTGCCACTAAGCCACCAGGGATGCCCACTATGGCCACCAGGGATGGCAAGCAGGGCTCAGGGAGCCCCCCAGTGCCCTCCCTATCAGTGCTGCCCACCAATGCCATCTATCAGTGCTGCCCACCAGTGCCGTTATTGCCATCTATCAGTGCCGCCCACCAGTGCCCATTATTGCCCACCAGTGCTGCCTATCAGTGCCGATCAGTGCCACCCATCAGTGCCGATCATTGCCGCCCAACAGTGCCACCTATCAGTGCCCATCAGTGCTGCCTATCAGTGCCCATCAGCGCTGCCTATCAGTGCCCACCAATGCTGCATATCAGTGCTATCTATCAGTGCCACATATCAGTGCCCATCAGTGCTGCATATCAGTGCTACCTATCAGTGCCCATCAGTGCTGCATATCAGTGCCACCCCATCAGTGTCTCCTCATCAGTGCCTGTCAGTGTGGCATCATTAGTGCTCATCAGTGCAGGAAAAAACATATCTATTTACAAAATTTTATAACCTAAACAAAAAAACTTTTTTTTTTTTTTTTTTTAAACTTTTCAGTCTTTTTTTATTTGTGCACCAAAAAAGAAAAAACCTGACGGTGATCAAATACCACCAAAAGAAAGCTCTATTTGTGGGGAAAAAATGACACAAATTTGGTTTAGGTACAGCGTTGCATGACCGCGCAATTGTCTTTTTAATTGCAACAGCGCTAAAAGCTGAAAATTGGTCTGGGAAGGAAGGGGGTTTAAGTGCCCAGTATTGAGGTGGTTAAAGTGGGAACACGGTATAAACAGTAGATGTAAGAACCCAAATGCATGCGTTGTGCTTCTCCATTTTAAATATCGTGGACTTTCCCATTTCTCGAGCATTTTTCAAAATACAATGGCGTTGATTTGCTAAAGGCAAATAGACTGTGCACTTTGCAAAGTGCAGTTGCGCTCTGCAAGAGCATTTGCTCCAGAGCTTAGTAAATGAAGCAAAGCTCTGCTGACTTCCATCATCCAATCATGGGCACAGTGGTGTAGTGGTTAGCACTTTCGCCTAGCAGCAAAAGGGTTTGAATCCCAACCATGACACTACCTGCCTGGAGTTTGCATGTTCTCCCTGTGCCTGTGTGGGTTTCCTCCGGGTTCTCTGGTTTCCTCCAACACTACAAAGACATGCTGGTAACGTAATTGGCCCAAGTATGTGTATGTATGAATGTCAGTTAGGCCTCTTTCACATGGGCTTTCCGATCCGGTCCGCCTTTCAGTTTTTCTGGCGGACCGGAACGGATGCTCCATGCACCTCTATGGAGCAGCGGATGTCAGCGGTGACATGTCCACTGACACCCGCTGCTCTCTGATTCGATCCGGTCTGTGAAACCCAGATGGATGGAAACCCTATTTTCCATCTGTCTGGAGGATCGGATGAAAACAGACCTGTCAGATCCCCGCTCTCCTCTATGGAAAATTGGATGAAAATGGACAGGTGATCTGTTTTCATCCGATCTCCTATAGAGGAGAGCGGGGATCTGACAGGTCTGTCTCTGCTCAGAGCAGAGACAGAGATGTCATCCGCCTGCTCAGCGGGTATCATTGGATCGATTCCCCACTGAGCAAAATGGAGTCCGCCGAGTGGAAAGCCTGTGTGAAAGGACCCTTAGGGACCTTAGATCTCTTGAGGGCAGGGACTGATGTGAATGTACAATGTATATGTAAAACACTGCATAAATTGATGGTGCTATATAAGTACCTGAAATAAATAAACAAAAATGCCGTTTTTATTATTTTTTTTTTTTTTTTTTTAATTTCCCTGCATGTGATTGGGTATTCTTTGCAAAGTGAATTCAGCTTTACCTCATTTACTAAGCTCTGGAGAAACTGTACATGCGGGGTGCACGGTCTATTTGCCTTTAGTTAGCCTAAATTTCAGGAGACAACGGACCGGTTCAAAATAAAAAAAAGCTTCCGACATTCGCCCTTCGCCTTCTGTTGGACATGAATGCTGGAAAACCAGCAGCTGACCGGTTTCCAATCAGTGCTCTCAGCCAATGGCAGAGAGCGCTGATCAGAGTGTTCTGGCAGGGGCGGGGGGGGGGGCATTCCCCTGTCAGAACACAACAGCTCAGTGTGGGGAGATTGCGGTACTAAAGCCCCGTACACACGTAGCAATTGTCGGCCGTAAATATTCGACCAACATCCGATCGGCCGATTGTCGGCTTGTTAGTATGATGCTTCCGACAACCGACTGCGACTTTTCGGCCAAACAGAATCTGGTGTGCAGACTTTAAAATTTTTGTTGGCCAACACCAGAACGGCCGATTGTTCCTCAGTCAGTACAGAATTCGGCCAACAAACAGCAGATGAGCAAGACTGGGCATGCTCAGAGAAAAAAAAACACATGGAAAGTAAACCATCACATGACTTCACTTCTGCAGTCGGCTGTTGTTGGCTGACAAAATTTGTGTGCAGTCTTTATCACTTTTCAACCGACAGGACAGCAGCGGACAAAAGACAATCGGTACGTGTGTACGGGGCTTTACCTTGCATGGTTAGTACAGCTGCTCTGACCGGAGCTGTCACAGGCTTTACCATGTTAGGAAGCCCTTAGAGTTCAGTGGGAATGAATTGCAATGTACATAACGTGTGTTTTGATGCTTTGGTGAAAGGTACTAACAGGCCTTGGTCAATGGCATTTAACCCTACTGCTCCGTTCTAAATTCAAAAGTTTATTGGAAACACGTCAAAATACATGTCATCCTTCCTAAAGGCTGGTTCACACCCGTTTAGTTGAATTGTGTTGATTTTCACAGATTAATGCAGGAATAACGCCAGGGAACATAGAAAAAAACATTTCTTTGCGTCCTGTTCACAACGCAGCAATGTGTGATGCAGAAAACTGTAGACGATCACATGATGCATTTTTCTGCAACACACTGCAGCTCCCCTGCAGTCACTGTCAGTCGCATGTTAGTGCATATTAGTCGGCTCTCTAATATGGAGATATCCCCATGCTGTGCCAGAACATTGTATGGAACAAGAACCTGTTCCATAGGAAAAACAGGAGCAGCAAACCTCCATGCAGAATGCTAAAATCTGACATGAAACTTTTCTCTGAAGCTATAACATCCGTTACTGGCCCCAGAACTGGCTATTGTTTATTCAATTAATAATCATGTTATACTTATCTGCTCTGTGCAATGGTATTGCAAAGAGCGTCCCGATCCCCCTCTTCTTGGGTCCCCTGCTGGTCCTCTTCAGTGTCTGCCCCATAGCAAGTGCTTGCTGTTAGGGCAGATGTGTGGGTTCATTCTAGGCCGGGCTCTGTGTGTCTATAGAAACCATAGGTGTGCGCACAGGGTGTGCCGGATGTGCTTGGGCACACCATAATCACTCCCTGCGGTGCCGATTCCCCCTGCTTTCTGTCTTCCCTCTGCAGTGCTGCCAGCTTTCCTCCTCCCAGGAGTGGGGAAGGGGCTGGTAAATAATTCATTAATCGGCCTTTTCTTTTCTGAATGAACACAGTGAGTGTTCTGATCGCTCCTGTCTTCATTCTTAACTGAAGCATAGTAAACTATGTTTACTGCAGGCTGTGGAGAAAGGGACTGGGGAATCTCTGTCCTCAGTTTCTTTCTCTGTCTCAAAGGTGAGACATCAAGTGTCTGTTTAGACCCTTGATATTTCACCAAAGCCCCATAGCGGGGCTACTAAAAAATTTTAAAAATGAATGAAAAAATTATATTGTTAAAAATAATAAAAATAAAAAACTACTGGCACTGTCCACTGCTTCACCGACACCAATCTTTGCGCTACTGCTCTGTTGATATACACGTGTTTATGCTCTAGTGTGCACACCCTAATGCAATAGCCTGTGCACACCAATGATAGACACCCATAGTGTGGCTTGGCCCCGCCCCTCGCTCCCTCCTCACTGGATTTGACTGGCAGCAGCTGGAGCCAATGGCTCCTGCTGCTGCCTCCATTTCCAGTGAGGAGAGAGAGAGCAGCATCGCACAGCGCTGGATCGAGTTCGGGCTCAGGGAAGTATTTACGTTGGGCTGGTGGGGAGCTTATTATGGAAGACTTTTTACCCTAGTGCAAAGAACACATAAAAAACCTTTAACCTTTAGAATGCTTTAAACTGACCATACACTAATATAAAATAGGAACAGATTCCTCCAGCCAGGTTATACAGTGCAGATAGACCAATCTCCCGCTCAGGCTATTGTATTCTGACAGCCAACGTCCGCTGTAATGGCTGCAGTCACATTTGGGTCGAGAATTATTCATTCAGATTCCTCGATTTTCAGATGGCAGGATTTTGAGTGGTGGAAGGCCGACAGGGCCACCTACCACTCAAATTCTGTGCGGTTCATCAGAAACCGACTGAATTTGGATCACTGTATGTCTAGCATTATGTGCTAAAGTGCAAGCCACTTGTAGTTTTACAACTCCGCTTTATTTGCTATATAATGTAATGTAACCTGGAGAGAGGTGGCGGCCGGTGTACTGAGGGCGCCGGACGCATGGAGTTCAATGGGGCTTTTTTTTTTTGGCATCACCTGATTAGAGCCAGAGGCTCTAATAGGGCAATGCAAAGGGTGGACCCGGGGCGCAGAGCAGTGTGTCCTGAGCCCACCCATTGTGTGACAATAGCGAATGAAAACAAATGAAAATTCGCTATTGTCACACGATCCTCCTCCTGACCAATCAGGAAGCGCGTCCGATACGCGCTTCCTGGTTGGCCGCAGGGCAAACCCAATGCCATTGGCCGAGGAGGAGGAGGCGGGAGCGGGAGGACTGGAGGAGACGTGCCGCCGGGACCAAGGAGAAGCCGATGCCGAGAGACTGATGAGAGGCTGCTGCTCCAGGTAAGTAAGGGGGCACGCACGCTGATCTCTGCATTGGGGGAATGTACGCTGGTCACTGCATTGAAGGGGGCACGCATGCTGATCTCTGCATTGGGGGCAGGTAAGCTGGTCACTGCATTGTGGCAATGTATGCTGGTCACTGCATTGGGGGAATGTATGCTGGTCACTGCATTGAAGGGGGCACGCTGGTCACTGCATTGAAGGGGGCATGTATGCTGGTCACTGCATTGAAGGGGGCATGTACGCTGGTCACTGCATTGAAGGGGGCATGTACGCTGGTCACTGCATTGAAGGGGGCATGTACGCTGGTCACTGCATTGAAAGGGGGCACACTGGTCACTGTGCATTGAAAGGGGGCATGTACGCTGGTCACTGTGCATTGAAGGGGGCATGTACGCTGGTCACTGCATTGAAAGGGGGCACGATGGTCACTGTGCATTGAAAGTGGGCACGCTGGTCACTGTGCATTGAAAGGGGGCACGCTGGTCACTGTGCATTGAAAGGGGGCACGCTGGTCTCTCTGCATTGAAAGGGGGCACACTATACCTTAATTACTGAAGGCCCCTTTCACACTTTTGCGACCTCAAAGTCATGCAATTTTTTACAGCGTTTTTTCCTGCAAAGCAATGCCTATTAAATTTTTCTGTTTGCGCCCCCCCCCCCCCCAAAAAAAAAAATTTTGAGCACCAGCCGCCACTGCTGGAGAGAATTCCCTGAACCCTCATTTTTGCACCCCCAAGTGTACTCATGTGCCAGAGGACTTATATACTACGTCACACTGGGGGAAGCATTATTGAGCGCATCTATAAAAATCTGCAGCAACATAAAGAAAGGGCTCATTCACACCAGCGGTCGCATTATACCACACTGTGAAGGGAGCGATGCTGATGCATTGCATTATTTGCCTTGCAAAGAGTGTAATTCATTGCAACACTGTGGGGGTGATTTACTAAAACCGGAGAGTGCAAAATCTGGGAGCCACCGATTGCGTCAGCGCCCCCATCAGGGGCCTCTCTTACATCAGGGTCCCTAAAACGAAAACTGAAGAGTGCAAACTCTGGTGCAGCTCTGCATAGTAACCGATCGGCTTCCAGTTTTAGCCCTCGTTCACATTGCACGCGGCTTTGAATTTAGTGTGACCTAATCTGAACTTGCACAATTTCAAAGCCGCATTTCAGTCCGACTTTGGGGGCGACTTGAAAGACATCCATGCGGGTTCATGCACAGATGTCTATTGAAATTGTCTCCTGATTTGCCAAAAGTAGTGCAGGAACTACTTTTGGAAATTGGTTCGGCGCCGCAAAGTCGGCGTTGCACCGATTGGGACGTTGCCATTGCTGGCAATAGGCTGCAATTTGACATGCAATTTGAACTGTCAAATCACATGTCAAATCGCGCTGATGTGAACTGGGGCTTATTGCAAAAGCTTAAATAAACAAGCTGAAGTTAGAAGCTGATTGGCTACCATGCGCAGCTGCACCAGATTCTAAGTACTCCACTTTTAGTAAATCTCTCTCATTGTGTTAAAAATAAAGTACGTTATGTCCTATTGTTTTCAGAGCACACCACTGCAGCACGGTAATGCAAACCTCCTAGAACTCAAGGCAAATTGACTTGTCTATGAATTGGGTATTGCGTTAGGATTACAGGTTACAGATACCCATCACAGGTTTAAGCCCTGGTTCACACCAGTGTGCTTTTTCATGCGATTGGACAGTTCAAAATCGCATGACAAGATGTATGCCATTGCCGACAATGGGAACGGTTCAAGTTGTTGCACTACTCTTTTGGGATTCCATTGCGACTTGCATTGACTTAAATTAAGTTGCAAGATGCAATGAATTCGAAGGTCCAAATCGCACTGATCTGCGGCTTTGAAATCGGGCTAAAGTAGCGCACTTTCCAGGCCGCACTTGTGTGAACCAGGGCTAAATGGGCCCTAAAATGTTCAAGAAGGCTTGCAGTAGGAATATGCATTACTGCTTGTGTTGGAGCGGAATCTGACCTTCTCTGCAATTTAGAAAGCCTGCCTATTTTCTGAAGTTGTGTTTTTTTTTTTTTTTTTTTACCCTATTTATTTCAAAAGCTAGCCACAGGTGGTTAATTTCTTTTTACTTAGCCAGTGAGGTGAATGGAAAAAAAAAAAAACAACATATTCCCCCATCCCCCTTATTCAAGAAATCCCCCCCCCCAGCTAGTACATTGTATTCTGACAATGGGACTCTCTGCTGTCGGAATACACTTATCAGTGGCTGCAAGCACTGATTGACAACAGTAAAGCCCCGTACACACGTACCGATTGTCGGCCGCCTACAATCGGCCGCCGCCCGATCGGCCGATTGTAGGCTTGTTAGTATGATGCTTCCGAAAGCCGACAGCGCATTTTCGGCCGAACAGAATCTATTGTGCAGACTTTAAAATTTTTGTTGGCCGTCACCAGAACGGCCGATTGTTCGCCAGTCAGTACAGAATTCGGCCGACAATCAGCAGATTTGCAAGACTGGGCATGCTCAGAAAAGAAAAAACACAGGGAAAGTTAACCATCACATGACATCACTTCTGCAGTCGGCTGTTGTTGGCCAACAAAATTCGAGTGCAGTCTTTTGCAGTTTTCAACAGACACGACAGCCCTGGACAAAAGACAGCCGATCGTTCGGCCGACGATCAGTACGTGTGTACGGGGCTTTAGGTCAACTTCTGTCGGGCGGCCAAGCTCAAAAGCTTTTGTCGATCAGCGGCCGCAGCCACTGATCAGTGTATCGTGACAGCATAGAGTCCTACTGTCATAATGCAATATCCCGGCAGGGGGGTTCCTCAAACAAGGTGGATGGAGGAATCTGCCAGACCTCTGGCTGAAAAAAAAAAAAAAAGAGCTGTCCAAATTTCATTCTGTCTTTGGCCAGCTTATAGCGGTATTAAACCCAAAACCAAAAATCTATTGTATTGCAGCTTGCCAATCATTAGATGTGTGGCTGCAATAGTTTTCTTTTAACTCTGTTTTCACCAGGTTATCTGGCCAGTAACACACCACGGGTATTAGTGAGACATAACTCTGGATGAATGAGAAAGGAGGCACAGCAGACAGCAGCATTGTTAGTCTGGGGGGAGTGTTTAACATGATACTAAAGTCTTGTTTTTTTTTTTTAAACATAATAAACATGTTGTACTTACCTGCTCTGTGTAGTGTTTTGCACAGAGCAGCTCAAATCCTCCTTTTCTTTGGTCCCTCGCCAGTGTTCCGTGAAAAAACCATACCCGTAAAAAATCCATACCCTCGTCACTTCCGGTGCACCTACGTCAGCACCTAACTCATTGAACAGCTGAGAGCCTGACAAGTGCGCATGCTCGGAGGGTATGGATTTATCACAGTAGTGTGTGTAACGTTACATTTGCGGCGGTTACATTAAAACAGCTGGGCTGCAACATGAGTCATCTCCGCTCCTTCCCCTGTCACTTCCCTGATCTTGGCTAATAAATATAAAAGCGGATCACGGAGCTGAGATCTCCATGATTTAGATTTCATACACCCGCCGCCGCTTTTACATTTACTAGCCGAGATCAGGGAAGTGCCAGGGATAGGAGTGGAGATGACTCATGTTGCAGCCCAGCTGTTTTAATGTAACCGCCGCAAGTGTAACGTTACACACACTACTGTGATAAAACCATACCCTCCGAGCATGCGCACTTGTCAGGCCCTCAGCTGTTCAATGACGTATCTGGGGCTGTGAGCATGCGCACTGCTACACTGCTCAGCTTTTCCTAACAGGAAGTGACGTGGGTATGGATTTCTCACGGGGTATGGTTTTCTAACGTTACACCGGCACTCCTGGCCCCTCCCTCCTGCCGGGAGCCTCCACAGCAAGCAGCTTGCTATGAGGGCACCCGAGCCAAACCTCTTCT
Organism: Pelophylax lessonae; assembly: GCF_965119305.1. Taxonomy (NCBI): domain Eukaryota; kingdom Metazoa; phylum Chordata; class Amphibia; order Anura; family Ranidae; genus Pelophylax; species Pelophylax lessonae. The sequence goes on along the minus strand of NC_138772.1, from coordinate 71,847,914 downwards.
CTGTGTGTCCATTCAGACATGGAGCAGCGGCTCGGCCCCACCCCTCTCTCTCTCCTTATTGGCTCATTGGCTTTGATTGACAGAAGAAAGAAAAAACAAGCGGAGCGCCTCTAAGTGCAATACGTTTAATGAAGAGATACACATACAGTGTGAAATGACTCACTAGATACAAGGAAGTGAAGGCTGTGGTGCAACGTCCTAGGTCGAGCTGTCCAGTAACTAATGCCGAGAGTGAAGACGTCCAAGATGGTGCTATCCGGTGGATGGGATGGCGGGGAGATGCCGGCTCTTGCTTCCCCGGGACCGGACTCTCAAGGCAGGCTGTGACTCGGCGTCGACCATGTGACGAAGGCAGGGTCAAGGTGCACACGACGCGTTTCTGAGCGTGCGCCAAGCTCGTGAAGAGAATGCGCGCTCTTACTTCAGGTGTAGATGATGTTCTACACCTGAATGGATAGCACCATCTTGGACGTCTTCACTCTCGGCATTAGTTACTGGACAGCTCGACCTAGGACGTTGCACCACAGCCTTCACTTCCTTGTATCTAGTGAGTCATTTCACACTGTATGTGTATCTCTTCATTAAACGTATTGCACTTAGAGGCGCTCCGCTTGTTTTTTCTTTATCCTGTCTACAGATCGACTCCTGTGTAGCTGAGCCGGCCCTTCGTGCATACGTTCATCCCACAGCCCCTCTCTTTTACCACATGGACTTTGCCCCACTTCTAGTTATATAGGTAATGTTCTCATATACCGATTTCCATTTTTTGCTATACATTTGTCTGATATTTTGCTCCCACATCAGCTGTACCCCAGTGCATCAGAGCGCCAGCCGTCCTTTTCATGTGTGTTGATTGACAGAAGAGGTAGCCAATGGCTCCCGTTGTGTGTCTCAGCCAATCAGGAGGGAGAGTCCCGGACAGCCGAGTCTCTTGTGCACATTTCTGGATCAAAATGGGGCTCAGGTAAAAGGTTTTTTATGTTAATGTATAGAATGCATTAAGATTAAAAAAATCTTCTGCCTTTAGAACCACTTTAAATGTATTAGAAGATTAAATTACACTAATAAATTGAAACCAAACTCCAGCTCACATTTTATAATCAGTTACATCAAATATTTTTTTTTTTTCCTTTTGCTTTAAAGGTTTTACATTAAATAAACAAAAGATGATCATTTTAATCACCCCTGCCAGTGTTAATTGGTTTGTCTCATCCCTGTAAACTGATACATTCTCATGGAGATATTTTGCTTCTGAAAAACAACAGATTTGCTGGCTGGATCACCAGATGAAAATAGAAGAAAGAAAGCCCGATAAAGGAAAACGAGTGCAGCCATAACATCTATGAATTGGTAAGCTGCAATATAATAAATGTTTGTTTTTGGGTTTAATGCTGCTTTAACTCTCCTGTATGCAGTGAAGTGATGAGATCATGGTTCTGTATGTAAATAGATACTCACTCTCTCCTGTAAACTGTATGGGATTCTAAGGGGATTCCATTGGCCTTCTTTTTCTAGTTCTGTGTGATCCGTAGGTGAAAGGAAGTTTTTTGGGGGCTTCCATTTTTTTTCACCAGCCAGCCTAAACAAGAGAGTAAAATCAGTTACTGCATGAACACCGCAGGAAAGCGCAGCAGTCCCCATTTAAGTCCCCATTCACACATGTATGACTATGTAGCCCATTCATATCTATGCAACACACATCTGTGCAACTTGGAAACAGGTGCAGGCGCTTCTTTTGGTGCATTTTTGGCTCCAAGACTTCAATGAGAGCACATGACAAAATGCGTGAAAATGCAGACACACGAGTGTGAACCTATCCTTACTCTTCTGTGCTGCAGTAACGCATGGCAGCACATGGCAGATGCATTGCAGTGCCATTCCTCTTGAGGCAATGCTTCTATGTCGCAGTACTTTGCAATGTTGCATTACAGAAAAAGGGTCGCGTCCAATTTTGGAATGTCAGGATGCATTGGCAGCCCATTCATTTCAAAAAGCTGCCTTAACGCAACGCATGTTAACACAAGTGCATTAACACAAAAATGTAAATAGGCCCTGAGCAGCCAGATTCCGGTGGTTTTTTTTTTTTTCCAAAATACAGTGCCTTAAAAAGTATTCATACCCCTTGAAATTTTACACATTTTGTCATGTTATGACCAAAAACGTAAATGTATTTTATTGTGATAGACCAACACAAAGTGGCACATAATTGTGAAGTGGAAGGAAAATGATAAATGGTTTTCAAAATCTTTACAAATAAATATGTAAAAAGTGTGGCATGCATTTGTATTCACCCCCATTCCTTCACATGTAGAGAGTGACATTTTTGACCATTCTTCTTGGCAAAATAGCTCAAGCTCTGTCAGATTGGATGGAGAGCGTCTGTGAACAGCAATTTTCAAGCCATGGCACAGATTCTCAATTGGATTTAGGTCTCGAATTTGACTGGACCATTCTAAGCCATGAATGTGCTTTGATCTAAACCAGGCATGTCCAACCTGCGGCCCGAGGGCCGCATGCGGCCCGGGACCGCAGGCAATGCGGCCCACTGCCCCCTGACAATTTTTTGCTAGGGAGGAAGGAAGTTGGGTCGGGGGCACGGCCACAGCAACTTACAACTAATGGTAGGCAGAGGCTGCCTCGGAGGGGAGGGGAGGGGGAGGGGAGCATGTGCAGTGTTTCTGACTCCTACCACCATGATCACTTCAAATCACTGAAGTGGTCATGGTGGTTAGAGTGTTCCTTTATTATCTCTCAGAAGAAGTAAACCTCTGTATACTGATTCCATTTAATTTGCTCATCCTCTAGTTGTGTTAAATCAGTGGAGGGGGATAGGCGCGGCAGCGCGGGAAGGGCACGGCGGCATTTTATTACTTATATACCTTAACCGGTATATATTTTATATGACGCCCGAGAAAATTTCTCTACACTCAATGTGGCCCAGAGAAGCCAAAAGGTTGGACACCCATGATCTATTCTAAACCATTCCATTGTAGCTCTGGTTGTATGTTTAGGGTCGTTGTCCTGCTGGAAGGTGAACCTCCATCCCAGTCTCAAGTCTTTTGCAGACTCTAACAGGTTTTCTTCTAAGATTGCTATGTATTTGGCTTCATCCATCTTCCCATCAACCCGTTTGCCTGTCCCTGCTGAAGAAAAGCATTCCCACAACATGATGCTGCCACCACCATGTTGCACGGTGGGGATGATGTGTTCCGGGTGATGTGCAGTGTTAGTTTTCCGCCACACATAGCATTTTGCTTTTAGGCCAGAAAGTTCAATTTTGGTCTCATCTGACCAGAGCACCTTCTTCAACATTTGCTGTGTCCCCCAAATGGTATCTCGCAAACTGCAAGAAGGACTTCTTATGGCTTTCTTTCAACAATGACTTTCTTCTTTCCACTCTTCCATAAACTGCAGATTTGTGGAGTGCAAAACTAATAGTTGCCCTGTGGAAAGATTCTCCCACCTGAGCTGTGGGTTTCTGTAGCTATTCCAGTGTTACCATGGACCTCTTGGCTGCCTCTCTGATTAATGCTCTCCTTGCCCGGCCTGTCAGTTTAGGTGGACGGTCATGTCTTGGTAGGTTTGCAGTTGTGCCATACTCTTTCCCTTTTGGGATGATGGATTGAACAGTGCTCCCTGTGATGTTTCGAAGCTTGGGATATTTGTTTGTAACCTAACCCTGCTTTAAAGTTCTCCACAACTTTATCCCTGACCTGTCTGGTGTGTTCCTTGGCCTTCATGATGCTGTTTGTTCACTAAAGTTCTCTAATAAACCTCTGAGGGCTTCAGAGAACAGCTGCATTTATACAGAGAATAAATTACAAACAGATGGACTCTATTTACTAATTAGGTGACTTCTGAAGGCAATTGGTTGCACTAGATTTTAGTTAGGGTTATCAGAGTAAAGGGGGCTGAACACAAATGCACGCCACAATTTTCAGGTATAAAAATTGAAAACCATTTATCGTTTTTCTTCAACTTCACAATTATCTGTCACTTTGTGTTGGTCTATCACATAAAATTCCACTAAAATACATTTACGTTTTTTGATTGTAACATGACAAAAATGTGGAAAATTTCAAGGGGTATGAATTCTTTTTTTAAGGTACTATACAAATAATGTCCAGCACCTAACATGGATTTATAGCCCAACTCTCTCTGTCCTTTGTTTCAGTTCTCCTCCTTCTATAAATTGAATGTAGAAACACCGTCATCTACTGTAAATCTCATATGGCATTGTGGACCCCAAAAATAATGATCCCGGCTTTACACACATGACAATAGAGAGATCTATATAAATGAGAAATTAAAGTAACATCTGTCCTTCTTCATGCTACACAACAGGGACTGTGATTAGAACATAAAAGGGTTAACTGCCCCCCCACCCTCTCTGGATCCGCCCACTTCCAGCAGCAGCAATCTTAAAAGGAGAGACCACTGCTCAGTGCTGGATGAGCGAGGCTCATGGAACCTGGTAACCTCTCTCCCTGAACAGAACTGCCTCATCTCCAGCAAGAGGACCAGCCTGGCAATCCTCCATAATGACAGTGCTACATAGGGACTGCCGAGGCTCCACAACCATACTTCAGGCGATTCTGAGTTCTTTACACATTTGGATGAATATAATAAAAGGTTATAGTATGGAGGAGCCCCCAAACCCATGCCTTTTGTATGGGGATTCTATGGAAGAGTACCTGTCACTTATATGCTATCACATAGGAGGTGATGGCAATAAAAGTTATAAAAAATAAAAATAGTAAAAGTAAAAAAATATAAAAAAAAACCTTTAAAGAGACGCAAAAAAAAACATTTTAAAGCCCCCCTATGCATGCCTGCGATGTCCCTAATGTGTTATGTAACAGAGCACACGCCGGAGTCAGAGAAATAGTTCTAGCATCAGAACCCTTGCATAACACTGAAATGATGACCTGTAGGGGCTTATAATGCGTTGCCTATGAAAAAAATAAGGTCTTTTTCATTGTTTCCTGGGTGCACATAGGCAAAGCCCCTACAGGTCATTCGTTTAGTGTTATACAGGAGTTCTGGTGATAGAATTATTAAATTAATTTTGAAGTTTTTTTTTTTTTTGGGGGGGGGGGTGCAAGTGGTGGAGTCCCCTGTACTTACAGTATGGAGAAATCCTCTATACCTATAGAATGAAGGACCCCCCTGTGCATATAGTCTGAGGGAGCTCCCTGTACCCATAGTATGGAGGAGTCCTATGTTCCCATATTATGGAAGAATCCTCTGTACCCATTGTATGGAGGAGTCCCTGTACCCAAAGTATTAATGATCCCCCCCATGCATATAGTCTGAAGGAGCTCCCTGTACCCATACTATGGAGAAGTCCTATGTTCCCATATTATGGAAGAATGCTTTGTACCCATTGTATAGAGGAATCCCTGTACCCAAAGTATTAATGATCCCCCTGTGCATATAGTCTGAAGGAGCTCCCTGTTCCCATACTATGGAGGAGTCCTATGTTCCCATATTATGGAAGAATGCTTTGTACCCATTGTATAGAGGAATCCCTGTACCCAAAGTATTAATGATCCCCCTGTGCATATAGTCTGAAGGAGCTCCCTGTACCCATACTATGGAGAAGTCTCCTGTACCTATAGAATGGAGGGGCCCTCTGTACCCATAGTACAGAAGAGTCCTCTGTACCCATAGTATGGAGGAACCCCCTGTACCTTTAGTATGAAGAAGTCCTATGGAATGGAGGAACCCCCTGTACTATAGTATGGAGGAGTCCTCTGAACCTATAGTATTGAAGAATCTTCTGTACCCATAGTATGGAGGAGCACCCATGGTAAGACGGAACCCCTTGTACCTACGGCACAGGTCAGTCTTTGGCACTGCTGCTGCAACAAAGGAAAGCCACCAAGGTGCTATGACCATTGTTGCAAGACTCCATGCTCCGTACACAACTTATGCGGTCTTGTGTAATTGTGTGTGTTTTTCACAGGATGAATGGAGCTCACGGTCCAGTGCTTTGAATTAGTGCAATCTGAGGGGTTCTGTACCAAATAACATCAATTTAATGCAATGATCCTCGCTTCAAAGAGCTTGGCTCAACTGAAGTGTATGCATGAGGCCACAGATGTTGTGAATCCGACACAGAATGCCTTCTCATTGAGCCAAGGAACTAACGAGATAGTGAGATTTCCCCCTATATCTTCTTGGCTCGTGTACACAGCATAAAATACGCTGTTTTCAGAACCACACTGCATAAGGTTTTAGGGCTTTTTCACACCAGCATCTATGTTATACTACGGCCATTGTTGTGGCGTTAATTCGTCATCGTACTGTTTACTTTTTTCTATTTTTTTTACTTTAACTTTATTGAACATTTATCATTAATCTTTACAGCAGGTTGTAATGCAGTGTGATGTGTTGTAAAACGTAGCACTGAATAAAAGTTGTGAATATGCTACTTTTTACACTGCACACAAATGCAGTGCAGTGATACGAACTGAACTCATAGGGGTTTGTTTATAAAAGCAAATAGCGTATGCAAGCAGGAAGTGCAGTTGCTTCAGAGCTTAGTAAATGAGGTAAAGCTTCACTTTAGAAAGAATACCCAATCAAATGCAAGGGAAAAAAAAACAGCATTTTTGCTTGCACATGATTGGATGATGGAAGTTTATTTACTGAGCTCCAGAGCAACTGTATTTGCGAAGTGCACACTCTATATGCCTTTAGTAAATCAAATCCATAGTACTTAAAGCAAATTTTCTAGTCTATGCATTAGGCAAAGCTCTCCAGCATATATGGTGTGAATGGATCTATTGGATCTGAATGCAGCAATATTATATGCTATGGGCCCATTCACACAGCTGCATTTTGGTCCGTAGCGTTTAGCATGGTCCATATTATATGCTGTACACATGTACTAAATGTTTTTGCCATAGATGAAGCACCCTCCATTATTCTGTTCATAGCAGTCCTGGTCCGCATCTCCACAACTAGCTGGCAGCCTGTTTTCTTAAAGTGGATCTTCACTCTCACAATCAACATTGACTGTTTTGTATCCTCATGCTGCTAGCATTAATAAATAGATAAGAAAGTATATCATATGAACTAGTTTTAAACTTTATTTTTACATTTCTTCAGTTACTTCCTGGTTTCTTGTCAAGGCAAATGATGTCATACATCCCAGGAGTCTTCAGGAGGAGAGGAGGGGTTCTCTCTGCTAAGCACACTCTTCCACATGCATGCTTAACCACTTACCGACCGCCCAACGACTATATATGTTGCTTGTTTGACGCTGAGTACCCGGGTTATGTGTAGTTGTGAGGTCTGAGGTCTTTTTGACCCCAGATCTCACAATAAAGAGATCCTGTCATGCCTATTTCTATTACAAGGGATGTTTACATTCCTTGTATAAAATTAACAGAGGAGCGCCGCATCGTCATCGCAAGTTGCCGAGGACCGCACTGCAAGCGGCCACGGCCTCTCCAATATCCGTATCGGTTTCCTGTGTCCATTAGTTGACATCTAACTGTAAGTGCACTGGATACTTTTGTTTTAATAAATTGTCAAAGGTACTGCGCTATGGTCTGATTCTGTTTCTGTGAGATACACGTGGAAGCCCTCACCTGTGCGGAGAGTAACACCCAGAACAAGAGTGGACCGGGATTGGGTTGAGACACCGAAAGATCAGTGAGAAAGTCGCCTTTTGGTTTGAGCGATCTGGTAAGAGGCCACACTTACTATCTGATTATTTCACGGTGACCTCCCTGAATTCCCAAGACACTACTGGGCTGATTATCCGTCCTTAACCTCTTTTCTCTATGGTAAGGGGCTAATCCCCACAAAGGTGGTGGAACCCATCTGCACCCCACGGATCTAGAGGAACCCACAGAGTGGACTTTACTTTAGCCTGTGAGGGGACGATTGGGACTTTATGCACTTTTATATGTATATGGACTATACACTGAGGTGGCAACCATTGAAATATTGGACACTTTTTCTTTGAATTACTTGTGCACTTTGTTGGTTTATGTTGGTATCACATTATCCATTTATCATCACCTATTCACCATAACACACCCAAGTATATGCACCAGGGTGTATAGTATTTACTGTACACCCGTTCAAGTGCACATCAATTTTGGAAACACATCACAGGTATATGGGGGACACTCATTATAGTGTCACACCTTTTCCTGATTTGTGACACCAGTGAATTTTAGCGCACCTGATTTCTTTTCTACATGTTTACATTCCTTGTAATAGGAATAAAAATCATCACAATTCTTTTTTAAAAAACTGTGTAAAAATAAAAAATAATAAATAAAATAAATAGGAGAAAAAAAAATCAAAGCGCCCTGTCCCCGTTAGCTCATGCGCAGAAGCGAACGCATATGCAAGTCCCGCCCACATATGTAAACGGTGTTCAAACCACACATGTGAGGTATCACCACGATCGTTAGAGCGAGAGCAATAATTTGAGCCCTAGACCCCCTCTGTAACTCTAAGCTGGTAACCTGTAAACATTTTTAAATTGTTGCCTATGGGGATTTTAAGTACCAATGTTTGTCGCCATTCCGCGAGCGTGCGCAATTTTGAAGCATAACATGTTGGGTATCTATTTACTAGGCGTAAAATTATCTTTCACATTATTGAATAAAATTGGGATAACTTTACTGTATTCTTATTTTTTAAATCAAAAAAGTGCATTTTTTCCAAAACAATTGCGCTTGGAAGACCACTGCGCAAATACGGTGTGATAAAAAATATTGCAACAATCTCCATTCTATTCTCTAGGGTCTCTGCTAAAATTATATATATAATGTTTGGGGGTTCTATGTTGTTTTCTAGCAAAAAAAAATGATTTTAGCTTGTAAACACCAAGTGTCAAAAATAGGCCCAGTCTTAAAGTGATTAAGCTAAGGGCAGATGGGTTACAGGAATTCAATTCTGTATGAATTATTTGCCCTTACTCAAGATGGCCATGGCCCGAAATGCTAGGGGGTTGTTTTGCAAAGTGATTTCTCAACAAAATAAAGCATAGAGACATGGATAGATGGGGGAGTTTGCATTGAATAATTAAAAATAATTGAATAGTGTTTTTGGTTTATGGTACTTAGATGCAGTTATGATCCATTTTAAGTATAATAAAATGCTGGTGATCTGAGAAAACCCATTTAGCTGAGCAGTTTGTGCTGTGGTAAAATGTGTGATGCCATGGCACTAGTTCTGGGTGATGTCTGATGAACATTTTAGAGTGCATTCAGTGAATGGTGCCCTTTGTTGCGACTGTTTATGTTTGCAGATCAGCAAAGTCACAGGAAGCCCCATCCCCAGCTGGTGTAGAGCTACAAATCCCAGCAGACCCCAAAGCTTGAAGTTTTACAGAAAAATGGAATTGATTCGGACCTGTGATCACATTCATACCAAATTCAGAAGGACAAGTAACAAGCAGAATGAAAACATCTCTACTGCCTGCAAGAATGAAATGTATGATCTATGTGGCATCTATCTATCTATCTATCTATCTATCTATCTATCTATCTATCTATCTATCTATCTATCTATCTATCTATCTATCTATCTATCTATCTATCTATCCATCTATATTATAATTATCTATCTATCTATCTATCTATCTATCTATCTATCTATCTATCTATCTATCTATCTATCTATCTATCTATCTATCTATCTATCTATCTATCTATCTCTATCTATATAGATATATATATATATATATATATATATATATATATATATATATATATATTATTGTCTTTATTGTTGCAATACAGGTTAGCTAATGAAGATATGCTATACTTGCTATGGATTTTGCACCAGTAACAATTGTAATCCATAAAACAAGCAATAGACTCAATTCACTAAGCTAACGCGCTTTCTTTAAAAAAAAAAAAACATTTTTCAGCTTAAATTTGAAAATTACAGTCACGTGGCTAAAATAAAGTTGTGTTATAGCTTTGTGAATGTATTATGTGTGTGTTATAGCTTTGAGTGTATTATGTGTGTGTTGTAGCTTTGTGAAAGGGGCCTCATGAGTGTGTTTTCTATAAAGCACACAGCCATAGGATGTAGATAATGTCAGTTCAGACTCAGCACTCTGATCGCATGGTGTTATGATTGCCTGCTAATTAATTTAATAGACAGCATGCACGGTTTCATATTTTTGCCACTGAGCGGAAAGGTAGGGAGCACTCTTATTTTTAACAAGTGAACAGCAGATGAAAGACCCCTAGCCAGCCATAATACATGATACCCCTCTGGAAAAAAATGCAGATTTTATAATCCCTGAATGGACTTGTAAGTAACGTGAGCGCATAATCCTGGAGAGATTCTAAAAAGTCACTTTACGATTTTATGTTTTAAATTTACACTTTTATTAGCAAAGTTTTCATTGCCTCTCCAGGAAGACCCCCAAACATCCAGACCTTTTATACATGTACGTTTTTTTTCTCCCCCCACTTTTAATGTAGTTGGCTTGCAATATGGTTGGCTTGCATTGTGTAATGCTATCTGCTTGCTGCAAAAATCGAGTCAGGCCTCAATAGCTCTAAATAATTCACCAAACTCATATTATACACTCATAATTATTTTTTTTAAAATCTTTTAAAGATTTTTTTTTTCTTACCAGTCATACACATGTTGGTGCTGCTACATATATAACATTATTATTATCATTTTAATAAATAAATAAAAAAAAAATATATATATATATAGATATAATTGTATTTCTTTGTACTGCAGAGACTATATTTTTCAAATGATGGTAGGGGTGATTATTTAAATGGCACTTACTACAGTGGAAAAAAAATTGTCTCATCTCTAAGTGGTAAAAATGTCATGTAAAAGAGAAAAAAAGTCAAGCGCTGTTGTTGAAGGTAGACTGTAGTATTTAGTGGCTTGAACTAATTTAACTGGAGATTCCACTGTGACATTTAGGAGCTGGAAATTTATTTTTTTGGGTTAAAAAGTCATATATGTTCTGGAGTTAGATCCACTGCAGATGTTCCTCTGAACACATTTGCTCAGGCTGGAGGCCAGTGCACAGCTCTTAATACATCACAAGACAAACACAGCTAAATTGTAGCCGTTCGTTTTTTTTTCCCGTTCTTAATGAGTATTGGAAATGTGTTTGTCTGTATTTGATTCTTAATTCTCCAGGCTCCTCCCAGGGAATATGTTGGGAATATCTCTGGCGATTTCCCTTGAAGAAAGAATAGCATTGAGGGAACCCCTTCCATAGAGAGGGCTTGCTCATGCTGAGCCTTTGGGGAAAAATCCTTGTATTGCCAAGATCCTAATGTGCTTGTTTTCCACTTGATGCACATGGAAAAAAATCATTAGGAAAACGGCATAGATTTTTTTTCAGGGACAGAGCCTTCAATGGGGAGTGGGTAATATGGTTACATATTTTAACCTTTATTACAAAGTAACAAGGCAGTTCTGCAATCTTAGCAAATGTGACCAATCCAACATATAAATCTTAGCAATTTCAGCATCACATGGTCAGAGGAGTCCCTAATACACATTTATTTATACAGTTATTGCACACATTCTATGTAATTGCCAGGAGGATGGGAGGACATTGCTGGATGATACAAGATTATGTGACTTGTTGTTCCTCTTTCTCAATTCACAAGCAATTCTTCTACAAATATAAAAACTCAAATGTGAACAATTTTTTTTTCAATGGTGTTTTTTCTGTTTCTAGCTCATGAACCCAATTTTTAAACCAACTCCAATGAATGCAATTGAGGTCTTTGTGTTTGTTTAAATAGGAGGGGGGTCAGCAGCATTTCTAGGGCCTCCTCTCCTAACATCTACAAATGGACTTTTTTATATAGGATTTTGGCTTTCATCCAGCAGATTATTTGTACACATGTTCCCCTACCATAGATAAATGATATGACTTCTATGGAGAATTTTTTTTAATAATCACTACTAGATGAATGCATTTTTGAATGTACCACCTCCATGTAATACACTGCACGTTCATTCCTAACTTTAACAATGGCAAATGTATATTAAATATGTTTTCCCTCTGGAGACATATATTGTAAAGGCATCGATGTCTGCAAAGATTGAGAATATGAAGCTGGATGTTTGGGGAAGTGAGGAGACAATACTGATCCTGTTAGTATATTTACAGTAGCATCATGGGCATAATTCATTTGATTTGTTAAATGAGTGAAGATTCACTTAAATTATCCAATCATCATGTGAAAAGCAAATTCTTGTTTATTTCATTTGCACAAGACTTTTCTGTGTAAACATTTCCAATTTCTTTAGTAAATCAGCTTCTTGATTTTTCTCTTTTTGCTTTTTTTGTTTTCTTTATTATTCTTTTCTCTCTTTCTCTTTTAATATCTCTCTCTCTCTTTTACTTCTTGTCTTTATTTTTATTCTCTCTTTGTTTTTTAATCTTTCTCTGTTTTTCTTTTTTATTCTCTCCTTCTCTCTCTTTTGTTTTAGCTATGTCTTTTTTTTTATTGCTTTCTCTCTCTCTCTTTCTTTTAATTCCTCTTTTATTTCTTTCTCCTTCTCTTTTATTTATATTGTCTTGTTTTTTTTTCCCTCACTCCCTCTCTCTTTCTCTCTATTTTACTCTCTCTCTATCTCTCTCCTTTTTACTTTCTTTTGTATTCTCTCTCTCTTTTTTTTAATTCTCTCTCTCTCTCTCTCTCTCTCTCTCTCTCTCTCCTCTCTTCTCTCTTCTCTTCTCTCTCCCCTCTCCCCCCCCCCTCTCTCTCTCTCTCTCTTCTCTCTCTCTCTTCTCTCTCTCTCTTCTCTCTCTCTCTTCTCTCTCTCTCTTCTCTCTCTTCTCTCTCTCTCCCCTCTCTCCCTTCTCTCCCCTCTCTCCCTTCTCTCTCTCTCCCCTCTCTCCCTTCTCTCTCTCTCCCCTCTCTCCCTTCTCTCTCTCTCTTCTCTCTCTTCTCTCTCTCTCCCCTCTCTCCCTTCTCTCTCTCTCTTCTCTCTCTTCTCTCTCTCTCCCCTCTCTCCCTTCTCTCCCCTCTCTCCCTTCTCTCTCTCTCCCCTCTCTCCCTTCTCTCTCTCTCTTCTCTCTCTCTTCTCTCTCCCTTCTCTCTCTCTTCTCTCTCTCTCTTCTCTCTCTCTCTTCTCGCTCTCTCTTCTTCTCTCTCTTCTTCTCTCTCTTCTCTCTCTCTCTCCCCTCTCTCCCTTCTCTCTCTCTTCTCTCTATCTTCTCTCTCTCTCTTCTCTCTCTTCTTCTCTCTCTTCTCTCTCATTTATTTTCATTATTTTTTTATTCTTTTTCTTTTCTCTAATTTATTTTCATTCTTTTTTTCATTCTTTTTCTTTTCTCTAATTTATTTTCATTCTTTTTTTATTCTTTTTCTTTTCTCTAATTTATTTTCATTCTTTTTTTATTCTTTTTCTTTTCTCTAATTTATTTTCATTCTTTTTTATTCTTTTTCTTTTCTCTTATTTATTTTCATTCTTTTTTTATTCTCTCTCTTTTTCTGTCTTTTTTTATTCTCTCTCTTTCTGTCTTTTTTTTTTTTTATTCTCTCCCTCTTTCTCTATTTATTCTCATTTTCTCCCTCTCATATACATAAATCCTGTAAATGTATTTTTCTCTGTCCTATAGTACACAGTCTGTGGGTTTATATGAATAGCAGTTCACTGGCAACAAAATCAAAGGCATCCTGGATTAGCTTAGTTACAATTTGGAAATGCAGATCTGACAGGACATTGCAAATTTATCTTCAATATCTAGCAATGCCGACCAGTTGCAACAAGTCAAAACATCTCAGCCAAGTAAAAAGCTCTCCTTCTAGCCAGACCAATTTAATGAACTTATAAGGACGTCTGAGATGTGAATATTGCTGCAGTGAGTGATACACAGGCTGCTAGTCTTCGGACACAGGGTAACACATCATAATACAAATATATAAAATAAAGTGTATATTTGCAGAGCAGTGGAAACAGCCTCAAGGGGAAAATCTATAGCAGGTAACTGGAAATGCAGCAAAATCTATGCAATCTGCAGACAGAATAAAACCTTTCTATTTCCAAATCAAATCTCTATATCAGCTAAAATGTATGACCAGTATAAGATCTAAAACAATACTGTTATGAGATAAAGGGCATTCCCTTTATTCCACACCACACACATCCACAAATATGTTCATCGTATCGTGTTTCTGGAACCTGGTTTTTACATTAACCCTTAGCAATACATAAGTGGCCAATGCAAATTCCTGGATCTATTGTCAGGGGCTGTGTGAGCACCATGGAGGGCCCGAGCACTCATCCAGCTGGGGCCAGCCACTGGCTCCCACTAGAAGAAAGAAGCTTTCAATTGATAACGGTTATTGTGAAATGAGGGCAAAAGGAAGCAAGGTTTCAAAACACACACCACCATTCTTCTGCTTCCTAGAAGAAATGATCCAGTACTGCAACATCTACAAGTCATATAAGAATAGGGGAAAAGCAGCAGATAGAAGTCTAGATCTAGCCAGAGGAATTGTTTCATATTCATAGAAAACACTGAATCAGTTCATCGCCAGCTACAAGGCCTACCTGGACCCTTCTTCTGTCTGTTTATTATTTAATACATGAATTTATAATACTATTGTTTCATCTGGGGAATGTGTGTTTCATCAACATTTGTGGCTTTTAGGTGGTCAATATTGCAGGCTTGTTTCTTGTATACAGTGTGTAATATTTCAAATATCATCTCCTGGAGGAAAACACGAGGACACAAAATCAGAAGGAAAATTCTCGAATGTGTGTCAATGCTGTAAAATGTTACACTGTTATTGAAATATTATAGACGATGGAAACCTAGTATTACAGATTTATCAGTTCTTCAAGAACATGTGTGATTATGGGTATATACAGTATATATAAATATATATATATATATATATATATATATATATATATATATATATATATATATATATATCACTCCCACTTTCTATAAGAGAGAGACGTACTCTTTCTCCCCATTCCCCTCCTTCGTTTTCTCTCTCTCCCACACTCTCCCTCTCCCCCCCCCCTCTCTCTCTCAGCCCCCTCCTACTTCCCCTCTCCCCTCCGTTCTCTCTCTCCCCCCCCCCTCTCTCTCTCTCTCTCTCTCTCTCTCCCCCCTCCTACTTCCCCTCTCCTCTCCGTTCTCTCTCTTTCCCCCCTCTCTCCCACCCAACTCCTTTTTCCCTTCTCTCTCTCTCTCTCTCTCTCTCTCTCTCTCTCTTCACTCTCTCTCTTTTTCAATCACCCCTCCCCCTTTTTACCTCCCCCTCTCTGTCTTTCCCCCCTCACCCCTCTTTTTCTTTCTCTCTCATTATATCGCTCTTTTTCCCCTTTCTCTGTCTATCTCTCCCTCCCTCTCTCCTTCTCCCTCTATCTCTCTCTCTCCCCTCTCTCTTTCCCTGTCCATCCCCACTTTCTTTCTCTCTCACTTTTTTCCTCCCTCTTCAATGGGTCAGCAATTCTATATTTTATTTGTATGTATTAGTATATCATTTTCCACCTAATACAATCAACACAGCATAGAGAAAAAATATATATGTCTATCTTTCCTAACAAGTATACTTTTTCTGTAAGCTGTTAAACTATTGCTGAAATACTGATGCCATTCCATAACCTTACCTGCGTGCTTGTATTCACTTACATGAAAGTGATGCTGATTATGATATAATGTCTGTGCCTACCAGGTCACAGCAACGTGCCTCAATAATAATTGATTCAATTATTTCAAGCAGTAGATGGAAAAAAAAGAAAAAGGAAAGGATCCCTTCCTGTACAATGACATCATTCACAGGCTGCTACTTCCAGGGTTTTGCTAGATCAGTCCTGACTTTACTTATTTCTACATAACAGGCTGGAAGATCTGTGATATGGGAGCTTCCCAGGAATATACCGAGGAGTGTAAGGACAGGAAAATGCTATTTATGGGGGTGATCATCCATTTATAATCTACACATTTACACAATGGCTCATGCCTTTTTAAATTAAAATGTGTATTACTGGAGGGTGTGAATAGTTATGGTCAGTATTTATTGTAAGATTATTATATTGGTATTTTTATTAGTAGTAATCACATTATTAGTTAAAGTAGAAGCTATATTATTATACATTTATTATAAATGTTGTTAGTAGTAATCATATTATTATTGGTAATAGTAGAAGTTACATTACATTATCATTAATATTATTATTTGTATCAGTAGTAGTAGTGATATTATTTTTAGTAATAGAAGTAGTTCTATTATTAATATTATTATTATTATTATTAGTGGTAGTAGTAGTCGTCATATTTTTAGTAATAGTAGTAGTTCTATTATTAATATTATTATTATTATTAGTTGTAGTAGTCGACTCGTCATATTATTAGTAATAGTAGTAGTTACATTATTAATATTATTAGTAGTAGTAATCATATTATTATTAGTAATAGAAATACGGTAGTTACATTATAATTAATGGTATTATTATTGTTATATTCAGTAGTAGTTGTAGGTATATTATTATTATATTGTTTGTTATAAGATTCCAGCATTGTTATGCTCTGTACTTGTCGACAGCCTGCGTTCTGTACTTTGCAATGTGGAATTTGTGACATCAATCAAATATAATGATAATAAATATATTTTTGGTTGGCAATTTATTTTCATCATACAGTTGTAATTTTATGTTACTGTTGAAATAAAAAACAGTCTAAGCAGTAAGCCCAACCTGCCCTGACCTCTCCACATGTAGGGCACCATGGAATAGATAGATCTTGTTGGAGAACAGTCTATTTAAAGAGTTCTGTTTTCCTATTTCTCCTTCCCACCCTGTCTTTTCTCTGTGCTTGAAAACAGCCCAGATCAGTCAGGAACAATGGCAGTGCCCCGAGGAGAAGTAGGCCAGTACAAACTTGCTGCATTTCCTGGCTTTATAACCCAGCCCCCCTTTTCAGACCTCCCTCAGCTGCTTTTAAATGCTCTCACCAAAATGATCTGCAAGGCTGAGGAACCTGAGAGTTCCATTATACAGATTGCACCTTACTCCAGGCCACTGGCCCCTTCCAGAACATGCATGATGGAATTATGCACAGGAGCTGCATTGTCAGCTGCCTGTTCCTCTACAGGTACATGGTAGGCCGGGTGCCATAAGGGCCCTTTTTTACAGTGGTGTGCTTTAAAATGTGGTGTGCTTTTTTTTTTCAAAAATGCATATTGCATTTTTAACACGCTTAATTCTTTTGGTGCGCTTTCAGATTTACTGACTCCCTGTCCACCCCTACCTTCTCTCTCTCTTATCTTCCTCTTCTCTCTCTCCCTCTATCCCATATATTAAGGTGGTTGTAAAGCCTAAACATTTTTTACCTTAATGCATTTTTTGCATTAGGGTAAAAAATGTTTAGGTGTGAGCATCCCCCCTCACCCCCCTTTTACCTACCTGAGCCCTCATCCCATCCACGTCTTCAGATCTTCTCTTCCCTCACTTCCGGGTCTCGCTGGCTTTGCTTGGGCACGGGAAGCCATTGGCTTGCAGTGCTGTCAATCAAAGCCAGTGATGTGGGGGCGGGGCCGAGTCCAGCTATCTGTGTCAATTGATGCAGCAGCAGGGCTCGGGTGCGAGCATGCACGAGTGCCCTCATTGGGGGCACTGGACAGAGGGGAGGGGCACACACATACATACATATATATATAAAGTACAGTAAAACTGCAGGTAAGGGCACTGGGGGGCAAACTAATGTCAATTTATTTTATTTAGTAATGTAATCCAATAGGATTACAATACATCAGTGTGTTTGTGTGTTTTACTTTTCAAATGTGACGCTCGCAGGGAACGGAAGCCGGGGCACAGAGCATCAGGCGGAAGATCCGGCCGCCGTATGCTGCGGGAATACATTGCGGGATCCCGGAGACAAGGTAAGTAACCTCTTCCAGGATCCAGTGATGCTCCCTGGCGGTACCCCGAGTGTGGCTCAGGGGTTACCGCTAATGGCACTGAAATTCCACCCCGAGCCACACTCGGGAATACCGCCAAGGAGGTTAAAAAATAATCATAAATTAGTATATCCTTTATTATTACTAATTAATTACCTTTACAATCATTTTAAGCTTCCAGGGGTCAGCAGTTCTATATTTTATATGTACGCATTAGTATATTGCATTACTATTACATTATATAATATAATATTACATTAGCCCTCCCCCAAGCCACCCCTAAATGCCTTCCTGAGCCTGATTTTGATCCAGTGATGAGCACAAGAGCAGAGGATTTCTCAGCTCTCTCCCTCCTCATTGGCTCACAGCACTGGGAGCCATTGCGCTGCTTATTTGCACGCTATGGCAATCCTCTGAATCCCCAGCACAGTTTAGTTTAACCCCTTCCCACCATCCATACACATATATGCTGCCTCACAGTAGTGGGTCTGTATGCATGTTGAATCCCTCTAGGTGCTGGGAGAGTGCCTAACTGTATGCTCCCAGCACTTTACTGTACTAACGATCGGGGACCCAGAACTCCCTGTTTCGGGTCACCTGATCGCTGTATTAGCCTCTGATTGGCTATCAGTGTGAGCCTGCCCCTGTGTTTATTTCCTCTTTTGAATGAAGATCTTTCCCAGATAGCAAAGTTAACTTGCTACAAATTTGTGCAATTGTAAGTCTGTTAACTTGATGCAGATTTTATATTTCAATGGTTTTTATTGAGTTTTTTATAAAAGGCATAACAGTGCAAAATGAGCCAACATGACTCGACCATGCCGTTAGAAAACGGTACATCACATGGAATACATGAAATATAAAGATGCATATTCAGTTAACTGCTACATCATAGGTCAGGAGTCAGTAAAAGCAAAAAACAATAACAGTAGAATGTAGCTAGGCATCTGCTAAACAAGGTGGAGACAGTGCCCCCGCACTACAACTCTAAAGGTCAGGCAGTCCGGGTCCGACCCCCCCCCCCCCCCGGGGCCCCTACGGGAACACACTGCGCCCTTGGGAGGAGGCGGCCCCCAATACTGAGCATTCGTTAAGAGGAGGCAGCATCCCACTATCCGTGCACTGTCAGTGAGAGAAAGAAAAAAAGGGGAAAAATAAATAAAGAAAGAAGGAAAGAAGACCAGACCGAAGAGAAAGGTGAGAAAAAGTAGAAAAAGTTAGCAGGGATGGAATGGGGGAAAGGAGGAAAGGAATATCAGCGGCTGGTAATAAAGGAAAGGGTCGACATCCAGGTCCAGCACTTCCCAGTGGGGTAGGTCCCCCCGTCCAAGGAGACTAAGGGGGCCGGCCAGATACTTGATCCAGGGGTCCCATGTCTTGTCAAACATGCGCATCTTATCATTCAATAGTGCCACCATCCGTTTGTTTATCATGATCTAGGTCAGTTTGGCTTTTACTAGCTCGAACGGCACCACAGGGGTGCGCCAGGAACGGGCTATAGCTATCTTAGCGGCCGTGAACACAAAGGCTATAAGGCGTTAGGCGGGTTTGGATGCCCCCTCAACCGGTTTACCCAAGAGGGCATGTTGTGGATCTTTTACCAAGTTATTGATGCAGATTTTAACTGGCAAATTGTACACTTGCAGAGCACTTGAAGCACAAGTTCTAGTTGACACTTTTCCAATTTGTAGCAAATATGCACGGCAAGTCTCTAGCAAGGGCAAAGTTGCAGTGGTGAGTCTACAGCAAGAGCTCTGCAAGTCCACAACATGAAAATTCAGGCACAGTGAGCCCTGTGGTGGGATGACTATTGCACAACATAACTGAACCAGAACTTGCAGCAGACTTGCAGACTGTATGCATAGAAAGTTGATCTGGAATCATGCAATGCGACTTTGTACAACAAACTTGTGAAGCCCAGCAAGTCCAGCAATAGCTTAGCGAGTCATTTTCAAAACTTGCAGCTAAATTGCTTGCTATCTTTGTTCTCTTCTTGTAGGAGAGGGAGATATAAACAAACAAAACTGAGTAAAATAAATAATTCAATAAATAAAGAAATAAAAAAAAAAAAAAAATTAGAAAAAATAAATAGATCAAGGTATGCCAGGGTTAGTGTTATGGTCAATGTCAGGGTCAAAGGTCACAATCAGCATGCTTTTGATAGAATTAATTAGTATCAGTGTAAGTTAGTGTCAGTGTGTTTTAGGCAAGTTAAAATATTTCAAAATGCCTACTATTGTTTCTAGGCCCTACTATACAGGTACATCGCAGTGCGATTGCCAGGGGCAGGAGAATTTATTTTGGGTTATTTTTAGGTGGTAAATTCGGGTACTAGAAAGAAATATACAACTAATTTTAAAAGAGTGATTTTTTTTTTTTATTTTGGGCCAGTTTTTCTTTGATAATAAAATAAAATCAGGAATTATTCATTACCATTAAGGCCCCATGCACACGGGGCGTTAGAAAAAACGTACGTCAAAGTTAGTTCTGACGCCGGAAAAAGCAGCTGTAAAAACGTGCTTTCAGTAGCTTTTTCCATTGGCGTTATTGCACGTTTTGCCACGTTGCTTTTAGCAGCGTTTTTTTTTCTTCCATTCAAAATCAATGGTTCCCTATGGGAGCCTATTGATTTGAATGGAGGTCGCACCGCAACACCGCAAGTCGGATCCGACTTGCGGGGCGACTTGCGCTGTGAGAATCTTGAGGGGGAACTCCACGCCAAAATGGGAAAAAAACGGCGTGGGGGTCCCCCCCAAAATCCATACCAGACCCTTATCCGAGCATGCAGCCCGGCAGGCCAGGAAAGGGGAGGGGACGAGCGAGCGGCCCCACCCCCCCTGGACCACACCAGGCCACATGCCCTCAACATGGGGGGGTGTTGGTGCTTTGGGGCAGGGGGAGCTCTGCACCCCCCACCTCAAAGCACCTTGCCCCCATGTTGATGAGGACAAGGGCCTCATCCCCACAACCCTGGCCGGTGGTTGTGGGGGTCTGCGGGCAGGGGGCTCATCGGAATCTGGAAGCCCCCTTTAACAAGGGGGCACCCCAGATCCCGGACCCCCTCCCTATGTGAATGGGTATGGGGTACACTGTACCCCTACCCATTCACCCCATAAAAGGCAGTGTATGGAAATAACGACAGGAGACGTTTTGGAAAGTTTATTAAAAATCTTCATCCGACTCTTCTTGTCTTCTCCTCTCCGGGGTCTTCTGCTCTTTTGCTGTCCGCCCTTCTTGTCTTCTCCTCTCCGGGGTCTTCTGCTCTTTTGCTGTCCCCCTCTTCTTGTGTTCTTCTCTCCGGGGTCTTCTGCTGTCCCCTCTTCTGCTGTCCTCTCTTCTTTTCTTCTCCTCTCCGGTCTTCTGCTCTTTTGCTGTCGGCTGTCTTCTTCCTCCGGTCCTCCTCCGACGACGTCTCCGCTGATTATGCCTATCTCCGGTCTCTTCAGCTTATTATATAGCCATTAGGGGCGTGGCCCTGATGACGTCATCTGGAGACCCCGCCCCCTCATGTCACAGATGACGTCATACAGTGTACCCCATACCCATTCACATAGGGAGGGGGTCCGGGATCTGGGGTGCCCCCTTGTTAAAGGGGGCTTCCAGATTCCGATGAGCCCCCTGCCCGCAGACCCCCACAACCACCGGCCAGGGTTGTGGGGATGAGGCCCTTGTCCTCATCAACATGGGGGCAAGGTGCTTTGAGGTGGGGGGTACAGAGCTCCCCCTGCCCCAAAGCACCAACACCCCCCCATGTTGAGGGCATGTGGCCTGGTGTGGTCCAGGGGGGGTGGGGCCGCTCGCTCGTCCCCTCCCCTTTCCTGGCCTGCCGGGCTGCATGCTCGGATAAGGGTCTGGTATGGATTTTGGGGGGGACCCCACGCCGTTTTTTCGGCATGGGGCTACCCTCAAATTCCATAACAGACCCGAAGGGCCTGGTTTGGAACCCTGGGGGGGACCCCCACGCCGTTTTTTTCCCATTTTGGCGTGGAGTTCCCCCTCAAGATTCCCACAGCGCAAGTCACCCCGCAAGTCGGATCCGTTGCGGTGCGACCTCCATTCAAATCAATAGGCTCCCATAGGGAACCATTGATTTTGAATGGAAGAAAAAAAAACGTATAACGTGGCTTAACGCACGTTAAGCAACGTTATAGCAAAGTTATTCAGCTTTTAGCAGCGTCAGGCGTTTTTAACGCTGTAACGCTGGTCCTCAGAACGCGCAGGTGGTGGGTTCTTGTTGCAGCCTAAAAACGCCTAAGCCACTTACAGCTCAAAAACGTCTGAGTGTGCATGAGGCCATAGAATAACATGGAGGGGCGTTTTTAGGCTGCAAAAAGAAAACGCCTGACGCTGCTTACAGCAGCGTTAAAAACGTCCCGTGTGCATGGGGCCTTATCACCAATTTTTCCTGAAAAAACATAGTAGTTGTGATGATATGTACAGTTTTACTAACATAGGGCAAAGTTGCAAAATTGTGCTTAGGCAATAAAAAAATGTTTTTCCCCCTCAGTCACTAAGGGGTCAACAAACTGCTAAATACATTGCTAAAATACACATGTGAACTGTCTTATCTGCCAAAGGAATTGTAATTCTGTACAGTCACGTTTTACTGATTTACACGCTTCTGCCAGGCAGTACAGCCAGGACGGTATCACTACTTTTTTTGTTGGAGTTAACCACTTCAGCCCCGGAAGATTTTACCCCCTTCCTGACCAGGCCCTGTTTTGCGATTTGGCACTGCGTTACTTTAACGGACAATTGCGCGGGCGTGCGACACTGTACCCAAACTAAATGTACGTCTTTTTTTCCCCAGAAATTGAGCTTTCTTTTGGTGGTATTTGATCACCTGTGCGATTTTTATTTTTTGCGCTATAAACAAGAAAGGAGCGACAATTTTGAAAAATATTTTTTATATTCTGCTATATGACATTCTCAAAAAAAAAAAAAATTAAAAATCTAAATTTTCTTAACATTTTAGGCCAATTTGTTTTCTGCTACATATTTTTGATAAAAAAAATCGCAATAAGTGTATTTTGATTGGTTTGCACAAATGTAGATTTATGTCATTTTTATTGTTTTTTTTTTTTTACTAGTAATGGCGGCGATCTGCGATTTTTTGCGGGACTGTGACATTGCGGTGGACAGATCGGACCCCTGACTGACATTTTTGATGCTTTTGGGGGGACCAGTGACATTACTACAGTAATCAGTGCTAAAAATATGCACTGTTACTGTATTAATGACACTGGCAGGGAAGGGGTTAACACTGTTGGTGATCAAGGGGTTAAATGTAAGCCTAGCGGAGTAATTCTAACTGGGGGGGGCGTGGCTTGTGAAATGACCATAGAGACATGCACTCCTATATAGAAGGATCACATGGTCTCTGTGATCATCCCAGGGAGAAAAACGGTCAGCTGTGTTTACATCAGCCAACCGTCCTTCTCTCTCAGCAGGGAATGATCGAGGGTGTCAGGCAGCAATCAGAGCCGCCTGACACATGCTCTGGCTTCCCCGATGACAAGCGGGGCGGAAGTGTGCCCCCGACAGTGTGCGCTCGCCCCCTAGACTCCCCAGAGCGAGCGCTGTACATGTACGGCGGTTCACCCAGGGGCGGCTGCCTGCCGCAGTATATCTGCGGCGGGCGGTCGTCTAGTGGTTAAAGAGTAATTAAACACTCTTAATCTTAAACTCTTATTTTAAACTCATAAACTATATATTATTTTACTTTCTTTGTGTACATTGCTCTTTACTATGGCTACCTGCGTGTATTCTTTTCTTTGAAAAATCGAGAAAAACTGGAAAATAAAAAATCTAATTTCTTCATAAATGTAGGTCAATATGTATTCAGCTACATGATTGTGGTAAAAAGAAATCCCAATAAGTGTATAATTATTGGTTTGTGCAAAAGATATTGCTTCTACAACCTATGGGATATACTGTATCTATGGAATTTTTATTTTTTATTTTTTTACTAGTAATCCGCAGCGATTAGCAACTTATAGCGGGACTGCGATATTGCGACGGAAAAATCGGACACCTAACTGCCACTTTTTACACTTTTTGGGAACCAGTGACACTAATACAGGGATTAGTGTAAACAATATGCACTCTCACTGTACTAATGACACTGGCTGGGAAGAGGTTAACATCGGGGGGGGGGCGATCAAAGGGTTAACTGTGTGCCTAGCCAGTGTTTTTGTACAGTGTGGGAGGTGCTTTTACTAGGGGAAGACTTGTCTCTGCTTTGCAGGAACACAGGATCCATGCCTTCCCTACTGACAGAATGGCAACCTGCCTTGTTTACACAGGCAGATTGCCGTTTTGCCTGTCTATCGAATGAACGACGGGTGCCGGCGGACATTAAGTTCCTTGGTACCCGCTGATCAGCTCCCACTGTGTATAACCCGGAAGTGCAGCATTGCATATATATATATATATATATATATATATATATATATATATACATGATCCTGCGTACAGGGTAGTCGGCAAGTGGTAAAGAACAAAGTGGCTTCACCTCTGTGCCTACTAATTTAACAGTAAATGCGCATCAACACACTGGGGCTTATTTACTAAAGTAACAGACCACAAATTTGTGCCGAATTTAAAGCCAAGTATGGCCAATTTCAAGCTGAATTCCTACTTTTTTTTCACTAGAACTGAATGGAATGATCAGTCCCAGCATAGCTCATACCTCTGTACCATGTTGCCTTGTTGTCTGCAGATCCCTGATATTCTGGGTTTAGTTGTGGCTCCAGCCTCACAGATCACAGCATTATTCAAAAAGGAAACACCTTCATTTCGGCCTGTTCTGAAAGCTAGCTGCGCTGAGACTGAGTAGTATTGAATGGATCACTATTAGAATTCAGTCCAGGGAAAGACCCACCTCTCAGATCCTGCCATCCCAGAGCCCTGCTCCCTGTGAAGTGATTAATTTACATACAGTATAAAAAAAACACCTTCATAATAATCTCCCATAGCTCTTCCTCTGTAGTCTTGCAGTAAGCCACTATTCTTTGGCGCGCTGCCCGCCCTGAAACTACAGAGTCTCAAAGCATGATGGGACATGTTGTATCAGGAAAAGAAAGGAAACAGGAAGTTAGAGAACTTTGAGATTCAGGCAGAAGGAGGAGTGACATCACAGACACAGAAACCTGCTGTATACAGCTAAAGGAGTTACACACAAACTCACAGTGTGGGTGTGTTTTTTTTCTACCTGCACAATGCATCTGTTGTTTTGGGGAGGAAAAGCTGGAGTTCTTCTTTACCCGCTTCCTGACCGGCGGCCACAGGGGTACGTCCACTCGCGGGAGCGGTCCTGGGGGCAAGTGCGTGCCGCCCCCACTAGACAGCGTATCGCTCCCCGCTGAGAGAACACCAGTCAGCTGTTGTAAACACAGCCGACCGTTGTTCTCTCTGAAATTATCACAGAGCGCCTGTGATCCTTCTATATAGGATCACAGTTCTCTGTGGTCATTTCACAAGCCCCTCCCTCCACAGTTAGAAAACACTCTCCTAGGCTCACTTATTACTGTAGTAATGTCACTGGTCCCCCCAAAAGTGTAAAAAAAGTCAGTTAGGGGTCTGATCTGTCCGCCGCAATGTTGCAGTCCTGCTAAAAATCGCAGATCGCCGCCATTACTAGTAAAAATAAATAAATAAAAATGACATAAATCTTTCCCCTAGTTTGTAGACGTGATAACTTTTGCGCAAACCAATCATAATACGCTTATTGGGATTTTTCTTTTTTTTACCAAAAATATGTAGCAGAATACAAATTGGCCTAAAATTATGAAAAAATTGATTTTTACATTTTTTTTTATTGGGAATGTTATATAGCAGAATGTGAAAAATATTGTTTTTTTTTTTTTCAGAATTGTCGCTCTGTTTTTTATTTATAGCGCAAGAAATAAAAATCGCACAGGTGATCAAATACCAACAAAAGAAAGCTCTATTTGTGGGAAAAAAAGGACATCAATTTTATTAGGGTACAGGGTCGCACGACTGCGCAATTGTCTGTTAAAATAACGCAGTGCTGAATCGCAAAACCTGGCTTGGTCATTAAGGGGGCAAAACCTTCCGATTCAAAAGTGGTTAAAGAATAGGTCCAGGCAAAACCTAACCAACGCTAAACCTGCTCTGTGCCACATTATAAACCTAATCTATCTAACCCTGTAAAGCAAAAATCACTGTACTTACCTATTCTGCAGCCAACCCGGTCCCACGATAAGCTGTTAGCGGCGGTTTCAGTGTGGAAGTGGGTGCAGGAGAGTCACTCGACAACGAAAGCCCCATAGTAAGTCTATGGGTGAC
This sequence comes from Pelophylax lessonae, assembly GCF_965119305.1. Classification (NCBI taxonomy): domain Eukaryota; kingdom Metazoa; phylum Chordata; class Amphibia; order Anura; family Ranidae; genus Pelophylax; species Pelophylax lessonae. The sequence continues at coordinate 71,821,704 of NC_138772.1, read as the reverse complement.
GTCACTTCCCATTCATTTCACAGCCATTGTTGATCCTCTCCTGCACAGAGCTTCCGTCGCTGGAGACCGAACCAAATCGGGTGCAGAAAAGGTAAGTACAGCGATTTTTGCTTTACAGAATTAGATAGATTAGGTTTAGAATGTGGCACAGAGCAGGTTTAGCATTAATTAGGTTTTGCTTGGACTTATCCTTTAATGACACCCCCAAATCAGTTTGCAGAATGCAGTGCGAACCGTGAAATTGGACACCCATGCAAACCGATTCCAGTGCAGACCAAAGAAAAGGGTCCTGCACCATTTTGGTCTAAATGCGATGCAAATTCAGCCATACAAACTGTGTGGCTGAATTTGCATCGCACAGACATCCCAAGTGATCTGCACAGCAATGCGTTGTGAATCACATGCAAGGTCTGGCATCGCACCAGTGTGAACCCAATGTAACGAGTCCCCTGAAATTAGCCAGATTACATTGTTGAATTTCCTTGCTCTTAATCTTTCAGTCAGAAAGACTCAATTTATTTGGGATATATTTAACTATCACGTTATTATATTGTTACTGTTTTGCTTTATGCCAAAAGAAAGACTTTCAGTAAAAATACTTTCTGGTTTAATACTGCCTGTGTCTTATTACTATTGTGTTTGCAGTAACATTGATCACTTAAGCTGGCCATACACTACACGAAAAACTGTTCAAACTCATTTTCGAAAAAAGAACACTCGGCTGTGAGAGCAGACAATCGTGCCATCATGTAATGACCGAATTTGGATCAATAAATCGTTCAGTGGACATTAAAAAAAAAAACGTTTTCATTAATTTTGTCACATGTGCCTAGTGCAAACAGTTTTTGGGTGAGAAACACATTAACCTTTCAATTTATCATTCGTTCAGCAGAATTTTCCAAACTTTGATTTTTCAGCTCTGAAAAGTTAAAACCGATTTTCTATTTGTGCCCAATAACTGGACGAAAAACGAACAAACGGACCAAATGACAGATTTTCAAACTATTTTTCGGCTAGTGTATGGCCATCATAAGTGTGCCAGAGGAGCTGAGTTCTTGGGATTGAGAGGCAGAGTACAGAACCAAATATACTCAAGCAGTTCCTTCTGGGGTGGCGCTACAAATACTATCACAATGATAGCACAGATAAGGTCCAAGTCCACAAAGTAATGATGGGAACTGGGTAGTTTATCTGATATTGCACAAAGCAGTGATCAGACCGACCTTACATGCTTCACACTACAGTCCTTTATCATAGTGCTTTAGCACTACACTCATCAGGACAGTCTGATCACTGCTTTGTGCATTATTAAATAAACTTTCCGGTATCGTTTATGACCTCATGGACTCTATAAGTGCCTTGTAAAAACCAGTGAAGCAAGGCTGCGGAGCGGGAGGAGAGCACTTTCTCAATAAAAGTCATTGATCAGCTCCTTTAAAGTGTGTAAAGCCAAAACTTTTTTATTGTTTTGGATAGAATGAGAAAAGGTTAAGACCCCTGTTATTTAGTTTTATTTATTTATTTATTGTGTTGCATCAAAGAGATTTCTTTTCACCTCCTATCCCATACATTCACACCTGAGCGTAGCGTTTTCGCTCGTTTTTTTACCGCGATTTTTACCGCGATTTTACCACGATTTACAGGCGTTTTTTGTGCAGGCGTTTTTAGATTGAATAGAAACCAATGGAAAACGCCTATAATCTGCCCAAAAAGAAGCTCATGTACTTTTTTGAGCGTTGGGCGTTTTGCTTACAGCGTCAAAACGCTCAGATGTTAACAGGGGCCATTGAAATGAATAGGATTTGTCTTGTTGGGCGTTTTGAGAGCTGATCCTAGAGCAGAAAAACTCCCCAAAAATGCCCCAAAACGCCTAGATGTGAACGGAGCCTAAGAAAATAGGAGGAAATCTCTGCAAAACAAAGATATATCAATACCCTCCTTGACAGCTGGCAGTAGAACAGGTTTACCCATTGAAAGATTTTTCCTCACCCCCTGTTACTGTGGCAACTCAAAAATGTTGGATTTCACATCACTTTCTCTAGAGGAGACAATAGTGACACGGACCAATAGTGAGGGTGAAGGGGGACGTAGACATCAATGAAAACCTACATTCAATCAGCCAGTGCATAAAGGTCTGTGGCCACTGGCCACTTGTGGTGCATGCAAATACAACATCAGAAGTAGAAAGCACTCGTTTACACTTAGTTCTGCACTCCTGTGACCCAGATTTAAAGCCCGCTGTCAGCTGATGTCACAGACCCAACCTGGCTTTGCAGGGAACCCAACAATAATTTAGGAATAAACGGAGATCCCTGGCCTGCAGCTGGCTTAGCCACTTGGTGGCACTCTGAGAGCCTGAGCCAGCTGCTCCCGTCCCCTCCATAGTCCTGCACTCCAGTGAGTGCTGTAGGGGCAGAGCAGAAAGACCGTTACTAACAGACGACTGAAAACTGAATGATCTGCTGACTTTGATTACTCTCAGTTCTTAGTGTAGTGTCATCAGGGGACATGGGGTGGGATCCATGCTGCAGCCATCTAGTTGAGTATGTAGGTTTGTTTTTTTAGATTCCTACACTTCTCTTTTAAGTTGCATACATTTGCAAATATACAGTATGTTGAAGCCACATTGCCCCGCCAAAGCCGTTTGAGAAGTGTGGCCACTAATGCTACATAGTTACAGTTCCATAGTTACACAATCCTTTACCCATAGTTGATCCAGAGGAAGGCGAAAGACCCCAGCAAAGCATGATCCGATTTGCTACAGCAGGGAAAAAATTCTTTCCTCATCCTCCAAGAGGCAATCAGATATTCCCTGGCTTAACTTTACCTATAAATATTAGTATCCAGTTATATTATGTACAGTATCTCACAAAAGTGAGTATATCCCTCACATTTTTGTAAATATTTTATTTTATCTTTTTTTCTATGTGACAACAATGAAGAAATAACACTTTGTTACAATGTAAAGTAGTGAGTGTACAGCTTGTATAACAGTGTAAATTTGCTGTCCCCTCAAAATAACTCAACACACAGCCATTAATGTCTAAACCGCTGGCAACAAAAGTGAGTACACCCCTAAGTGAAATGTCCAAACTGGGCTGAAAGTGTCAATATTTTGTGTGGCCACCATTATTTTCCGGCACTGCCCTAACCCTCTTTGGCCTGGAGTTCACCAGAGCTTCACAGATTGCCACTGGAGTCCTCTTCCACTCCTCCATGATGACATCACAGAGCTGGTGGTTTGAGGATGAGGATTGAGGATGTTTGAGGATGTCCAACAGATGCTCAATAGGGTTTAGGTCTGGAGACATGCTTGGCCAGTCCATCACCTTTACTCTCAGCTTCTTTAGCAAGGTAGTGGTCATCTTGGAGGTGTGTTTTGGGTCATTATCATGTTGGAATACTGCCCTGCGGCCCAGTCTCCGAAGGGAGGGGATCATGCTCTGCTTCAGTATGTCACAGTACATGTTGGCATTCATGGTTCCCTCAATGAACTGTAGCTTCCCAGTGTCGGCAGCACTCATGCTGCCCCAGACCATGACACTCCCACCACCATGCTTGACTGTAGGCAAGACTCATTTGTCTTTATACTGCTCACCTGGTTGCCGCCACACACACTTGACACCATCTGAACCAAATACGTTTATCTTGGTCTCATCAGACCACAGGACATGGTTCCAGTAATCAATGTCCTTAGTCTGCTTGTCTTCGGTAAACTGTTTGCGGGCTTTCTTGTGCATCATCTTTAGAAGAGGCTTCCTTCTGGGACAACAGCCATGCAGACCAATTTGATGCAGTGTGCGGCGTATGGTCTGAGCACTGACAGGCTGACCCCCCCACCCCTTCAACCTCTGCAGCAATACTGGCAGCACTAATACATCTATTTCCCAAAGGCAACCTCTGGATATGATGCTGGGTACGTGCACTCAACTTTGGTTGACCATGGCAAGGCCTGTTCTGAGTGGAACCTGTCTTGTTAAACCACTGTATGGTCTTGGCCACGGTGCTGCAGCTCAGTTTTGAGGTCTTGGCAATTTTCATATAGCCTAGGCAATCTTTATGTAGAGAAACCATTCTTTTTTTTCAGATCCTCAGAGTTCTTTACCATGAGGTGCCATGTTGAACTTCCAGTGACCAGTATGAGAGAATGAGAGCGATAACACCGAATTTAACACACCTGCTTCCCATTCACACCTGAGATCTAATAACACTAACGAGTCACATGACACCAGGGAGGGAAAATGGCAAATTGGGCTCAATTTGGACATTTTCACTTAGGGGTGTACTCACTTTTTTTGCCAGCGGTTTAGACATTAATGGCTGTGTGTTGAGTTAGTTTGAGGGGACAACAAATTTACACTGTTATACAAACTGTACACTCACTACTTTACATTGTAACAAAGTGTCATTGTGATATGAAGCGTCCAACACGTCCAACATCATGGTTGGATTTGCAAAGGCCAGATTAATACGAAAGGCCATTTTGTACATGGATGAGAAGCAAGAGTAGGATCTGGTGGTAGGATGCTTTCATCTCCAAACCTCCTCAACTCCCATCGCCTGAGCCCACGCCACTAGATCAGTAGAGAGATGCTTGGGAGGATTGGGTCTATCCAGATCGGGAGCCAATATAGCGTTAAAATCTCCCATAAGCAGCCATTTAGCAAGGCAATACGGGGTGATCCTCTCCAGAATAGCATACAGTACCGCACGGGGAAAGGGCGGCGGAATATACACCCTGGCAATATACTGTTGTAAACATTGCCACAACATATTTGCCCTGGGGGTCCGTGTGAACATGTTGAACCACACAGGGGAACAATTTGCTGATCAACGCAGACATGCCCCGGACAAAGGTGGATTGGAGGCATGAAAGGCCTTCTGGATCCACGGCTTCCTGAGTGCCACTATTTTGCTGCCTGTGAGATGCATCTCTTGAAGGACTATTACATGCGGGGAGTGGAGTTTAAGGTAGTAGAAGAGCATATTATTATTATACAGAATTTTTATAGCGCCAACAGTTTGCGCAGCTCTTTACAACGTTAGGGCATACAGTACAGTTACAAAACAATTCAATGCCCCAAAGTGGGAGATCTGTTAAATTAGGGCCCATTCACACCTGTGCTATTTGTCTTGCATCAGCCATCACACAACAACACACAGCAAGAGGAGTCCCATTATTGTCTATGGGGCCCATTCACACCATGCAACAAGTTTCTGTGCAGCTTGAATTAAGAAATGGGCAGGTGCAGCAGTGTGGTTTTCGCACATAGGCCTCGCTCACACACATACTTAAGCATACACCTTTGTGAGGGCCATATTTTGCCTGCATGGGATGCACAGGTGTTCCATGCATCCATATGCAGGCAGTCCCATTGATGTCAATTGGGACACAGCTGCTACTTCCAATTGAACATCCGTGTGCGTAACCCCAAACGAAGACAGTAAGTGTTTGGGGACCTCCAACAAAACAGATGTTAGACTTGGGAGCAGCGGCTGTGTCCATGCAGCCGCTGCGTACCAATTGACATGAATGGGACTGCCTGCATGCAGATGCACAGAATACCTGCGCATCCCATGCAGACAAAACACAGCTCTGTTTAGGGTGAATTCACACATTTTACTGACATTGCACTGCATTGTAAAATTTCTAAGGGGAGAGAGAAATCCGCGCTTAGGATAAGAATCGCAATCAAGAGTGTAGAAAATTGGCTGCAGCCCACCTCTTAACTGTTCACAAAAAAGTGTTCAGTAAAAATAGGGAGATGGTAAGGAGGTAAGTGGCGCTGCCAGATATAGGTGTAAAGGGACAAGGAAATCTGTATATATATATGTGTCCAGCTGTGTATTCAAATATCCTAAAATATCTGTAAGTACAAAAAAAAATATCAAGTAATCCATTCTATGTAATGTGTTGGTTAATATACACAAGAAATGGACATAAATAAATGAATAAACAATATGCTGAATTAATACCCAAATGGTGACTAATAGTGATAAAGGAAAGAGATCCTTTTATAAATAAATAAATAAAAAATAAAGTGCATGTAAATAAAGTTCACACTATGGCGACACGACTTCGGGGCGACTTGAACAAGTCGCCGTGCACCGCGACTTTGGAGCGGGCTTGCACTGACTTCACATAATGGAAGTCAATGCAAGTCACTCCGACTTCAGCCAAAAGTAGTGCAGGAACCTTTTTCTAAGTCGGAGCGACTTGAGTCGCTCCTATTAGAACGGTTCCCATTGCACAGAATGGAGCATGACTTGTCAGGCAACCAAGTCGCCTAAAAAGTCGGAGTAGTGTGAACCGGCACTAAGTTTCTCAGTGGTATAGATAATTCAATGTATCAAAGATCATTGGTAGACTAAAAAAGTGCAAATAACAATCAAGGTGCAAAAATAAAGTGCTACCGTGACTATATGTGCATATACCCTATACAGAGCAAACCCCTAAGAGAAGGGGCTGGTGCAAATGAATACTACTCAGTATCCAAATTAATACAACAATGTTTTGTTACAAAAGGTGGTAATTAATGGTGCAATGAGATGCGATTCCGAATTGCATACATAGTAAAAAGAGTGCCAAAACAAGTGGAAAATGTGATTGGGACTATTATATTACTAATATAGTTGCACTGATTTCAAATCCTGCACTGGAACACTTTGTTGTGCGATTGGGTCTATTATAATTTTTGGAGTATTATAACTCACTTTATAAAAGTGATAGACATTTTATCTCTCTGGAATTTTCCACTTGTTTTGGCACTTTACTACGTATGCGATTTGGAATCGCATCTCATTGCACCATTAATTACCACCTTTTGTAACAAAACATCATTGTATGTTTTATTATTGGTCACCATTTGGGTATTAATTCAGCATATTGTTTATTAATTTATTTATGTCCATTTCTTGTGTATATTAACCAACACATTACATAGAAGGATTTACTTAATTTTTTTTTTGTACTTATGGATATTTTAGGATAATGAATACACATCTGGACACATATATACAGATTTCCTTGTCCCTTTACACCTATATCTGGCAGCGCCACTTACCTCCTTACCATCTCCCTATTGTAAAATTTCTGTCATCGCAAGGACATACAGAAAAACAATTGTTTTCTGTGTGTCCCATTCACACTGCAATGCAGTACAGAACTGTGCTGCAGCATGCTGCGATAAAATGCAGACATGCTGCATTTTATTGAAGCACACATTACTGAATTGCTTGGCACTGTACAGTAGCGCAGAGCATCCTGGTGCTGTACAGTGACATGAATAAACTGTACCTCTGTACACTTAAAATAAAGTTTGTACAAAAAGGAAAAAAAAAGAAAAAAGCTGTGTGTGATGCACTGACTCGCGCACCACACTGCCCCCTACAGCAGTCAGGAATAGACAGCTGCTGGAGAGGGAAAGTGCTTCAGCAGCTGTCCGTTCCTGTATGAACCTTCCTTTAAATCGGTAGTAAACTTTAGACTTGCCTACAGATAAACTTACAATAAGGCTGGCCATACACTATACAATTTTCTTGTTCAACTTTCCTTTAGATTTACCTCAACCATATAATATAAGGTCAAACCTAAACACTTTCAATTTGTATGCAATCAGGCAGGCCATTGCACTACATAGTTGAAGGTAAATCTAAAGGAAATTGAATAGGAAAATTACATAGTGTACGGTCAGCCTGAGTCTTACTTCTGGACAGTGGCGGCTGGTGCGTTGGGGGCGCATGGGCGCCCCCACTATCCATGCGTCCGGCACCCAAATCTACATGCGGGGCGCCTGACGCATGGAGTTAAATGGGGTTTTTTTTTCTGAATCACCTGATTAGAGCCAGAGGCTCTAATAGGCTTCAGAAATGGGTGGACCTGGGGCGCAGAGCACTGCGCCCAGCCCACCTATTTGTATGACAATAGCGAATGAAAATTCGCTATTGTCACACGGATCCTCCTCCTGGCCAATCAGGAAGCAGGTCCGAAACCCGCTTCCCGATTGGACGAAAAGCCAACTGACACGAGGGACACGGGGGACTGAGGAGAAGCCGCCGCTGCAAGTAAGTGCACTGGTCTCTCTGGATTGAAAGGGGGCACGCTGGTTACTCTGCAATAAAGGGGGCACGCTGGTCACTATGCATTGAAAAGGGGCACGGCACGCTGGTCACTCTGCATTGAAAGGGGGCACGGCACGCTGGTCACTCTGCATTGAAAGGGGGCATGCTGGTCACTCTGCACTGAAAGGGGGCACGCTGGTCTCTCTGCTTTGAAAGGGGGCACGGCACGCTGGTCACTCTGCATTGAAAGGGGGCATGCTGGTCACTCTGCATTGAAAGGGGGCACGGCACGTTGGTGACTCTGCATTGAAAGGGGGCATGGCACTCTGGTCACTCTGCAATGAAGGGGGCACGGCACGCTGGTCACTTTGCATTGAAAGGGGGCACGCTGGTCACTCTGCAATAAAGGGGGCACGCTGGTCACTCTGCATTGAAAAGGGGCACGGCACGCTGGTCACTCTGCATTGAAAGGGGGCACGGCACGCTGGTCACTCTGCATTGAAAGGGGGCATGCTGGTCACTCTGCATTGAAAGGGGGCACGCTGGTCTCTCTGCTTTGAAAGGGGGCACGGCACGCTGGTCACTCTGCATTGAAAGGGGGCATGCTGGTCACTCTGCATTGAAAGGGGGCACGGCACGCTGGTGACTCTGCATTGAAAGGGGGCATGGCACTCTGGTCACTCTGCAATGAAGGGGGCACAGCACGCTGGTCACTCTGCATTGAAAGGGGGCACGCTGGTCACTCTGCATTGAAAGGAGGCACGCTGGTCACTCTGCTTTGAAAGGGGGCACGGCACGCTGGTCACTCTGCATTGAAAGGGAGCATGCTGGTCACTCTGCATTGAAAGGGGGCACGGCACGCTAGTGACTCTGCATTGAAAGGGGGCATGGCACTCTGGTCACTCTGCAATGAAGGGGGCACGGCACGCTGGTCACTCTGCATTGAAAGGGGGCACGCTGGTCACTCTGCAATAAACGGGGCACGCTGGTCACTCTGCATTGAAAAGGGGCACGGCACGCTGGTCACTCTGCATTGAAAGGGGGCACGGCACGCTGGTCACTCTGCATTGAAAGGGGGCATGCTGGTCACTCTGCATTAAAGGGGGCATGCTGGTCTCTCTGCTTTGAAAGGGGGCAGGGCACGCTGGTCACTCTGCATTGAAAGGGGGCATGCTGGTCACTCTGCATTGAAAGGGGGCACGGCACGCTGTTGACTCTGCATTGAAAGGGGGCATGGCACTCTGGTCACTCTGCAATGAAGGGGGCACGGCACGCTGGTCACTCTGCATTGAAAGGGGGCACGCTGGTCACTCTGCAATAAAGGGGGCACGCTGGTCACTCTGCATTGAAAAGGGGCACGGCACGCTGGTCACTCTGCATTGAAAGGGGGCACGGCACGCTGGTCACTCTGCATTGAAAGGGGGCATGCTGGTCACTTTGCATTGAAAGGGGGCACGCTGGTCTCTCTGCTTTGAAAGGGGGCACGGCACGCTGGTCACTCTGCATTGAAAGGGGGCATGCTGGTCACTCTGCATTGAAAGGGGGCACGGCACGCTGGTGACTCTGCATTGAAAGGGGGCATGGCACTCTGGTCACTCTGCAATGAAGGGGGCACAGCACGCTGGTCACTCTGCATTGAAAGGGGGCACGCTGGTCACTCTGCATTGAAAGGAGGCACGCTGGTCACTCTGCTTTGAAAGGGGGCACGGCACGCTGGTCACTCTGCATTGAAAGGGAGCATGCTGGTCACTCTGCATTGAAAGGGGGCACGGCACGCTAGTGACTCTGCATTGAAAGGGGGCATGGCACTCTGGTCACTCTGCAATGAAGGGGGCACGGCACGCTGGTCACTCTGCATTGAAAGGGGGCACGCTGGTCACTCTGCAATAAACGGGGCACGCTGGTCACTCTGCATTGAAAAGGGGCACGGCACGCTGGTCACTCTGCATTGAAAGGGGGCACGGCACGCTGGTCACTCTGCATTGAAAGGGGGCATGCTGGTCACTCTGCATTGAAAGGGGGTATGCTGGTCACTCTGCAGTGAAGGGGGGCAGGCTGGTCACTCTGCATTGAAAGGGGGCATGCTGGTCACTCTGCATTGAAAGGGGGCACGGCACGCTGTTGACTCTGCATTGAAAGGGGGCATGGCACTCTGGTCACTCTGTAATGAAGGGGGCACGGCACGCTGGTCACTCTGCATTGAAAGGGGGCACGCTGGTCACTCTGCATTGAAAGGGGGCACGCTGGTCCCTCTGCATTGAAAGGGGGCACACTGATCACTCTGCATTGAAAGGGGGCATGGCACGCTGGTCACTCTGTATTCAAAGGGGGCACGCTGGTCTCTCTGCATTGAAAGAGGGCATGGCACGCTGGTCACTCTACAATGAAGGGGGCGCGCTGGTCACTCTGCATTGAAAGGGGGTACGCTGGTCACTCTGCAGTGAAGGGGGGCAGGCTGGTCACTCTGCATTGAAAGGGGGCACACTGGTCACTCTGCATTGAAAGGGGGCACACTGGTCACTCTGCATTGAAAGGGGGCACGCTGGTCACTCTGCATTGAAAGGGAACACGGCATGCTGGTCACTCTGCATTGAAAGGGGGCATGCTGGTCACTCTGCATTAAAAGGGGGCACGGCACGCTGGTGACTCTGCATTGAAAGGGGGCATGGCACTCTGGTCACTCTGCAATGAAGGGGGCACGGCACGCTGGTCACTCTGCATTAAAAGGGGGCACGCTGGTCACTCTGCATTGAAAGGGGGCACGCTGGTCACTCTGCATTGAAAGGGGGCACGTTGATCACTCTGCATTCAAAGGGGGCATGGCACGCTGGTCACTCTGTATTGAAAGGGGGCACGCTGGTCACTCTGCATTGAAAGGGGGCACGCTGGTCACTCTGCTTTGAAAGGGGGCACGGCACGTTGGTCACTCTGCATTGAAAGGGGGCATGCTGGTCACTCTGCATTGAAAGGGGGCACGGCACGCTGGTGACTCTGCATTGAAAGGGGGCATGGCACTCTGGTCACTCTGCAATGAAGGGGTCACGGCACGCTGCTCACTCTGCATTGAAAGTGGGCACGCTGGTCACTCTGCAATAAAGGGGGCACGCTGGTCACTCTGCATTGAAAAGGGGCACGGCATGCTGGTCACTCTGCATTGAAAGGGGGCACGGCACGCTGGTCACTCTGCATTGAAAGGGGGCATGCTGGTCACTCTGCATTGAAAGGGGGCACGCTGGTCTCTCTGCTTTGAAAGGGGGCACGGCACGCTGGTCACTCTGCATTGAAAGGGGGCATGGCACTCTGGTCACTCTGCAATGAAGGGGGCACGGCACGCTGGTCACTCTGCAATGAAAGTGGGTACGCTGGTCACTCTGCAATAAAGGGGGCACGCTGGTCACTCTGCATTGAAAAGGGGCACGGCACGCTGGTCACTCTGCATTGAAAGGGGGCACGGCACGCTGGTCACTCTGCATTGAAAGGGGGCATGCTGGTCACTCTGCATTGAAAGGGGACACGCTGGTCTCTCTGCTTTGAAAGGGGGCACGGCACGCTGGTCACTCTGCATTGAAAGGGGGCATGCTGGTCACTCTGCATTGAAAGGGGGCACGGCACGCTGGTGACTCTGCATTGAAAGGGGGCATGGCACGCTGGTCACTCTACATTGAAATGGGGCATGGCACACTGATCACTCTGCATTGAAAGGGAGCACGCTGGTCACTCTGCATTGAAAGGGGGCACGCTGGTCACTCTGCATTGAAAGGGGGCACGCTGATCACTCTGCATTGAAAGGGGGCATGGCACGCTGGTCACTCTGTATTGAAAGGGGGCACGCTGGTCTCTCTGCATTGAAACAGGGCATGGCACGCTGGTCACTCTACAATGAAGGGGGCGCGCTAGTCACTCTGCATTGAAAGGGGGTATGCTGGTCACTCTGCAGTGAAGGGGGGCAGGCTGGTCACTCTGCATTGAAAGGGGGCACACTGGTCACTCTGCATTGAAAGGGGGCACGCTGGTCACTCTGCATTGAAAGGGAACATGGCACGCTGGTCACACTGCATTGAAATGGGGCACGCTGGTCACTCTGCATTGAAAGGGGGCACAGCACGCTGGTCACTCTGCATTGAAAGGGGGCACGGCACACTGATCACTCTGCATTGAAAGGGGGTACGCTGGTCACTCTGCATTGAAAGGGAACACGGCACGCTGGTCACTCTGCATTGAAAGGGGGAACGCTGGTCACTCTGCATTGAAAGGGGGCACGGCATGCTGGTCACTTTACATTGAAAGGGGGCACGGCACACTGGTCACTCTGCAATGAAGGGGGGCACGCTGGTCACTCTGCATTGAACGGGGGCATGCTGGTCTCTCTGCATTGAAAGAGGGCATGGCACGCTGGTCACTCTGCAATGAAGGGGGCACGCTGGTCACTCTGCATTGAAAGGGGGGACGCTGGTCACTCTGCAATGAAAGGGGGCACGCTGATCACTCTGCAATGAAGGGGGCATGCTGGTCACTCTGCATTGAAAGGAGGCACGCTGGTCACTCTGCATTGAGAGGGTCATGCTGGTCACTCTGCATTGAAAGGGTCACACTGGTCACTCTGCATTGAAAGGGGGCACGCTGGTCACTCTGCATTGAAAGGGGGACACGCTGGTCACTCTGCATTGAAAGGGGGCACGCTGCTCACTCTGCATTGAAAGGGGGCATGGCACGCTGCTCACTCTGCATTGAAAGGGGCACGCTGGTCTCTCTGCATTGAAAGAGGGCATGGCATGCTGGTCACTCTACAATGAAGGGAGCGCGCTGGTCACTCTGCATTGAAAGGGGGCACGCTGGTCACTCTGCAGTGAAGGGGGGCACGCTGGTCACTCTGCATTGAAAGGGGGCACACTGGTCACTCTGCATTGAAAGGGGGCACGCTGGTCACTCTGCATTGAAATGGGGCACGCTGATCACTCTGCATTGAAAGGTGGCACGGCACGCTGGTCACTCTGCATTGAAAGGGGGCACGGCACGCTGGTCACTCTGCATTGAAAGGGGGCACGGCACACTGATCACTCTGCATTGAAAGGGGGTACGCTGGTCACTCTGCATTGAAAGAGGACACGGCACGCTGGTCACTCTGCATTAAAAGGGGGAACGCTGGTCACTCTGCATTGAAAGGGGGCACGGCATGCTGGTCACTCTGCATTGAAAGGGGGCACGGCATGCTGGTCACTCTGCATTGAAAGGGGGCACGGCACGCTGGTCACTCTGCAATGAAGGGGGGCACGCTGGTCACTCTGCATTGAACGGCATGCTGGTCACTCTGCATTGAAAGGGGGCACGGCACGCTGGTCACTCTGCATTGAAAGGGGGCATGCTGGTCACTCTGCATCGAAAGGGGGCACGACACGCTGGTCACTCTACATTGAAAGGGGGCACGGCACACTGATCACTCTGCATTGAAAAGGGGTACGCTGGTCACTCTGCATTGAAAGGGGACACGGCACGCTGGTCACTCTGCATTGAAAGGGGGCAAACTATACATTGATTACTGAAGGCCCCTTTCACACTTATGTGACCTCAAAGTCAGGCAATTTGTTACGGCGTTTTTTGCAGCAAAGCAATGCCTATTATATTTTTCTGTTTGCGCCCCCCCAAAAATATTGAGCACCATTCGCCACTGCTTCTGGATACAGTGGATATCTCCTAAACATGCACTGTTTAGAAGATATTCACCTCTGCAATAGTCTATGACATCACCGGCGCATGCGCAGTGACACTCTGCAGTCAAGGTATACTGAGTGTGCGGTGGAATGCAGAGCGCTGTGTCACGATCGTGACTCCCGTTGACATGTGCAGGGGTAACATCATCATAACCTGGCCATTCCAACAACCAGAACGAGCAAACCCAGAAGGAAGACCAGATGAAGTCGGAAGCGCCAGAAGTGGTGACAGCACTGTGCTAGAAGGCTTCATTTGATTGGTACGACTGCCATAATATGCTAGTATACCAGGGGTTTCCAAACTTTCTAAACAAAGTGCAAGTTTACTGTCCTTAAGACTTTAGGGGGGGCAGACTGTGGCCAGTGGCAGTAGAAAATGTCCTGTTGTCAGTGGGAGTAAACAATGCCAAATTTTTAGTAGGAGCAATAATGTCCCAACATTGGAGTCAGTGGGAGGAATAGTGCCCCATTGTTGGTGTTAGTGGGAGGAATATTGCCCCATCATTGGTGTCGGTGAGGGGAATAGTGCCCCTTTGTTGGTGTCTGTGGCAGGAATAGTGTCCCATCATTGGTGTCAGTTGGTGTAATAGTGCTCCATTGTTGGTGTTGGTGGGAGGAATAGTGCCCAATTGTTGGTGTCAGTGGGGGGAATAGTGCCCCATTGTTTGTGTCATTGAAAGGAATAGTGCCCCGTCATTGGTCTCAGTGGATGAAAGGGTGCCCGTTATTGGTATCAGTGGGAGGAATAGTGCTCCATTGTTGGTGTCAGTGGCAAGAATTATGTTCACATTGTTGGTGTCAGTAGAAGGAATAGTGCCCCAAGGGCCACAGTTTGGACATCACTGTAGTATACAGTACCTAATAGCACATTATTGCATTAACCTGCAGGGGGGGGGGAGAGGTATTTTTTTCCTACACATTACTACTGTTTTAAGTATGCCTATGTGAACTAGGCCATATTTACAGATGAATTCTAATGAAACCTCTGTTTTTAATGCAAATTGTTGAAGGAAGTTGCCTACCGGTATTTCATATTTTTGCAATAAAAACCTAGCAGGGGTCTCAGTCCTTCCCTACTCATTCTAAAACTAAAAAAAAAAAGAAAAGTTGGCTTTGCAGACATTTTAAATCTAGTACATAATGTATTTTATAGTGAATATTGTATAAATGTATATCTCTTGACAAGCATTGTTAGCACAATCTGTATATGGATGCAAACTATATATGGATTACTGTCTATGAACATTCCTTCCTGTCCATCAGATTAGTGGTTTTCCTGTATACATGTACATATTTATTATTATACTTAAACCTTATTCCTCCAAAATTCTGGCTTGGTCCATCCAACTACGCCCATGAAATACAATTGCTTTTGATAAATTTTTTTTTTTTTTTTTAAGAAAATTGTATTTGGTTATTCAGTAGAAAATCATGAACAACGATACAAGCAGAGGAATGATAAAAAAAAAAAAACAAATGTGGTAAGCATAGCTGGAACATAACTAATGGAATGGGGGTAGAATGCATGAGAAAGGGGGGAGGAAATAAGAGGAGAGGTATAGAGGGAGAAAGAGATAGCAGAAAGAAGAAGGGGGAAAAGAAATAGAGGTTGAGAAGAAAGGGGGGGGGGGGGAGGGAGTCCAAACCAAGATTTATTCAGTGAGCTACCAAAAGCTGCAGGAAAAAGAGTGAACAAATTTGTAGCCAGCATATCAATCGGAATGGCAAATGAGTTCAAGAAAGAGTAGCAAGGTGAGAGGAAAAGGGGGTGTGCCACCTATCCACCCAAGGAGCAACAGCAGAAGGGGGCTCAGTTCATAACTTGGGGCGAGCTCCACTGACTAATTGTCCAGGTGATCATGTTCAATTGGAGGAGTGGGAGAGCTCCATGTCCAGGTCCGATGGTTAAGAGAAGATTAGGATAAAGGGTAGCAACAACAGAGTTCGGAGATTGTCTCGTTGGGGCCTATGTGGCTTCAGATCGGGGGTAAGATGACTATGGGAGTTTAAGCGCTGGAATGGATTTCGGAGATGTCCTGAAGATTCCTAGCTCCAAAGAGGAGGACTCTTTAGCTATATATGAAGACCATTTGCTTTGGAAACGCTGTTGGTTAGAGTAGTCGGAGAAGATTAGGTCCAGTTTTTCTATTCTATAGAGATTAAGAAGGTCGGATTTAACGTCCTTGATTGTGGGAGGGGTAGACGATATCCAATTTTTAAGGATTGCCCTCCTGGCGGCCATGTAGCAGGTGACCAGCCAGGCCTTGTTATTCTGTAGAAGTCGCGATTGAAATCTAGATAGGGAGCGGCTGACAAAGTCAAAAGAACTGAAGAGGAGCAAATCCAAATTCTTGAGAGGATCGAGGCCTGTAATTGCAGAGACAAAAAGTTCCACTTTATTCCAGAAGGAAGCGATAAGTGGACAAGTCCAAAATTTATGAAGCAGTGAGGGTTTTGGAGAATCACATAAAGGGCATTTCGAGCAGTCCAGAAGCTCCTTGTATTTTAGGTGGGGGATTTATGCCTGATGTAAAAGTTTGAACTGTTGTTTTTGCCAGAATTAATTTGTTATATAAGTACTATATGTAGTACGATATCCTGAGATGATAGCGGTGCGGCAGTCCAGTGGATGGAGTTCCTTATGCCAGGCAGAGAGGGCAGCGGAGATCGAAGGGGGTATATAGAGGGGGTATAAAGTTTTGTAAATGCCCAAGATTCTGTGTATGTTTTGCTCGAGGAAGATGTCCAGTATTGAGGATTCAAATCGAAGGACTCTGGTGGGACACCTACTGGCCGCAAAGCTTGTTGCCTAGACCTAGATGATATAGAATAGATGACCGGTGGAGAGATTGAAGTCATTTAGGACCTGCGAGGGGGGGGGGGATGGACTTCCCTGAAGAGGGATCGAAAAGTTGAGCAAACCTTGCTAGACCATGGAAAGCCCAGGTGGAAAACGGAAAGGACTGCTGCACCTGGGGGAACCCCAGATAGGAAGATGTTTGGAGGTAGAAATACCCAGTGTTTTTGTGATCTCTCTCCAGGCCACCGCTGTGTCCGAGATGAGGAGGTTATATTGATTACCTTTTAAACTCAGGGCAGATTTATTAGATCACAAAAAAATGATTGAATTCAGTCTTAATACAGCTACATCAATACTTCTTTATATCAACTTCCTCTAACCTATTGCACAGCAGGAATCCATCTAGAAGTGGGAGGAGCGGCTCAATAAGACTTTCAGGGTCTACAATGCACAATGCTTTTAACACTACGACTGCATTTACACCTTGGCATTTTGAATCGCAGACGGCTTTGCTGCGACTCTGCCGGCAATTTCAAAGTGCGGAGGTGTGAATGACAAATCACAGAATGGACATTTGGGATGCCATTCATTTAAAAGGTACCTAAAATCGTGGTGCGGTTCTCCTGCGGTTGAAGCACAATAAATTGTGCTGCAATTGCGGGAACCCGCATCACTTGAAGCACGTCGCCAAAAAGTAGCTCCTGAACTTTTTTGGGGCGACAAGCTGCACGCAGTGCAGATTGCCGCAATTGAAGCATGATTTATCATGTGACAATTGCGGCAGAACCGCACCGCAATTTTAGGTGCCATTTAAATAAATGGCATCTCAAATGTGCGTTCTGCGATTTGTCAATCACACTTCGGAGCTTCCAAATCATGGGCAGAATCTAGGCAAACCTGCCCGCGATTCAAAACGCCGAGGTGTGAATGCAGTCTAAGAGCTTACCGACAATCATAGAGAATAGAGTGAGAAAAATGATGACCAATTTAAAGTGATTCTAGATTTTTCTTTTAGCCACTTCAGCTCCGGAAGGTTTTACCCCCTAATGATACGGCACTGCATTGCTTTAACTGACAATTGCCGCTTTCCCCCAAAAAAATTGATGTCCATTTTTTCCCACGATTAGAGCTTTCTTTTGGTGGTGTTTGATCACCTGTGCGGTTTATTTCTTTGCGCTGTAAACAAAAAAAAGACTGACAATTTTGAAAAAATATATATATATTTTTACTTTCTGCTATAAAACAAATCCAATAAAAAAATGTAAAAAGCAAATCAGTTTAGGCCAATTTGTATTCTGCTATATATTTTTGGTAAAAAAAAAAAAAAACATACTATGGGTTAAATTTATGGACTTTTTATTTCTTTTATTGTTATTATTAGTAATGGCTGCGATCAGCGATTTTTAGCAGGACTGTGACTATGCGGCAGACAATTCTGACACTAAGTGACACCTTTTGGGGACCAGTGACACCAATACAGTCATCAGTGCTAAAAATATGCACTGTTACTGTATAAATGACACTGTCAGGGAAGGGGCTAACATCAGGGACAATCAAAGGGTTAAGGGTGCTCCTAGGGAGTGCTTTCTAACTGTGTGGTGATTGACTGAAGGAAGAGAGACGTCTGTGTTCCTGATTAGTAGGACAGCCGTCTGCCTTGTTTACATAGGCAGACCACCGTTCTGTCATTCTCCTGACCGATCGCAGCTGGCCGGCGGCCATCGCGGCTGCCAGACCCGCTGATTGGCTCTCACTCCCGATTGGCCCCTTTACACTTGTGCGACCTAAAAGTTATGCGATTTTACCACGGTTTTGACTGGACTTAAATCAATGCCTATGTCTATGCACCTCAAAACGCATCTAAGTCGGACCAAAGTAGCGCAGGCACTACTTTAACCACTTGCCTACAGTGCACTTTCACCTGCCCAGGCCAATTTTCAGCTTTCAGCGCTCTCACATTTTGATCGACAATTGATGCAGATGCTACACTGTACCCATATGACATTTTTAAAAAAAATTTTTTACACAAATAGAACTTTCTTTTGGTGGTATTTAATCACCTCTGGGGGGTTTTATTTCTTACAAAAAAAAAAAAAAAAAGAGAAAATTTTGAAAAAAAAAAAAAAAGTTTTTCTTATTTTCTGTAGTAAATTTTGAAAATAAATCATTTTTCTCCTTCACTGATGTGCGCTGATGAGGCGGCACTGATGGGCACTGATAGGCTGCACTGATGGGCACTGATGAGCTGTCACTTATGGGCACTGATGAGGTGGCACTTATGGGCACTGATGAGGAGGTACTAATATGGCGCACTGATGGGCACTGATAGGTGGCACTGATGAGCACTGATAGGCGGCACTGATGGGCACTGAGAGGTGGCACTGAGAGGCGGCACTGATGGGCACTGACAGGCGGCACTGATGTACACTGACAGGTGGCACTGATGGGCACTGACGGATGGCACTGATGAGCACTGATGGGCGGCACTGATGGGCAGCACCATCAGTGCCCATAGTGCTGCCAGTCAGTGTCCATCAGTGCCTAGATGAGCAGGCACTGATGGGCACTGACTGGCAGCACTATGGGCACTGATTGTGGGCACTGATGGCGGGCACTGTGGGCACTGATGGTGGGCAGTAATTGGCACTTACATTTTGTATAATCAGGGCACTGATGATCAGTGCCCTGATTACTTGTACTTGTCTCCCCTATGAGGAGGAGCCGCTGATCGGCTCTCCTCGCCTCACACTCTGACAGTGTGAAGCGAGGAGAGCCGAATAATGGCACTTCCTCATTTACATGTGACCGGCTGTGATTGGACACAGCCGATCACATGGGTAGAGTCATGTCATTGCGGCAGACGGACCTGACCACAGACCACACCAGCTCCAGCCCGCACTGCACACCATACCCCCCCTTCCCCCGGTCGCCGGCTCACTCACCCTGCCCCTGTACTGACATGTGGAGGCGGCGTCTTCCCCCCAGTCTCCTTTATGTCCCCCTTCATTGGTTGGGCTTCCCCTGCGTCTCCTCCCTCCTCCTCCTTCTCCAATAGGATGGCTTCTCCTATCGACTAATCGGGAAACGGGTCTCAGGACCCGACCCGCTTCCTGATTGGCCAATAGGAGAATCCGTGTGAGAAGGTTCAAGGGAGCGCTCCTGGGGGCGAGCGCTCTCATCCCCACTAGGCAGTGGGAATGCTGATCCACCAGACCAGTGGCCACGATTGCCGCTGGGCACCTGCGATCGCTCCCCGCTGAGAGAGAAGGAAGGTCAGCTGTTGTAAACACAGCTGACCGTTCTTCTCTTTGAAATGACAGTTAGAAAACACTCTCCTAGGCTCACAATTAATCTTTTGATCACCCCAAGTTTAACCCCTTGCCTGCCAGTGTCATTATTACAGACAGAAGCGGTGATGATGTAACTCCTGGCATGCGCAGAGGAGCCATCATTCACGGCTCAGGTATCTGAGGGAACAGCACGGGTGGCCATTCCTTTAGAGCGCATGCACTGATGACGTATTGGGCTGCATGCAATCTAACTATCTCCTAAACGGTACATGTTTAGGAGATATTTACAGTACCTATAGGTAAGCCTTAATATAGGGTTACCTATTTGTACAAATTATAGCTTAGAGTTTACTTCCTCTTTAAAGTGGTTCTTAAGGAAGAAGGATTTTTTTTTATCTTAATGCATTCTATATATTAAGATAAAAAACCTTCTGTGTGCAGCAGCCCACCTCAGCTCCCCTATTACTTACCTGAGCCCCATCTTGATCCATCTGATTGGCTGAGACACAGCAGCGGCACAATTGGCTCCCGCTGCTGTCAATCAAATTCAGTTAGCCAACGAGGAGAGAGAGGGGGTGGGGCTGAACTGTGGCTCATTGTCTAAATGGATACACAGAGCTGCAGCTTGGCTCGGGTGCTCTCATAGCAAGCTACTTGCTGTGGGGGCACTTGGCAGAAGGGAGGAGCCAGGAGAACCCACGAGGGACCCCAGAAGAGGAGGATCTGGGCTGCTCTGTGCAAAACTGCTTCACAGAGCAGGTAAGTATAACATGTCTATTTTTTTTAAAGAAAAAAAAAAACGAGTTTTTAGTATCATTTTAACTGCAACAGTTGATTTGTGTATTACTAAAAAGAAATTTTTTGAGATCTATCTATCTATCTATCTATCTATCTATCTATCTATCTATCTATCTATCTATCTATCTATCTATCTATCTATCTATCTATCTATCTATCTATCTATCTATCTATATATATATATATATATATATATATATATATATTATAAATACAGTATATCTATACGGTATATATTTCCAATTATTGCATGATTGCTAAAATAAGAAACTTCAATATACTGAGTTGAAATATACTCTACTCCTGCAGTACAGTTTAATAGAGCAGTGATGAGCTATCACTATTGACAGGATCTATCTTCTGTAATTCTACAGAATTCACAGCTGACAACCAATAAACTAACTGCACTGCAGATTGAGAACTGCACTATCTGACAGTCAATATGACAGGCAGTAATATTAGGAAACTGTTGTATATTTTCAGCAATTATACATCTTGAGTTACTGTTGTAATCTTTGCCTGACTATAAGGCCTGTAGAAGGCGTTTTTCAGCTTTTTTGGGGTAGCTTTTATTTACAGTTTTTTAGCTTTTTTCAGCTGTAGCATTTTTTAGCTTTTTTTTTTTAGCACAACTATATTCCCAAAAATGCTTATGGCTCAAAAACGTTGATAAACACAGAATAGCCGTGTTTTTCTAGCGTTTTTTTTAGCTTTTATCAGAGTTAGAGCGTTTTTGCTAGGGATAGACTGATATGTTTTTTTCAGGGCCGATAACGATACCCATATTGTGGTCACAATGTATCGGTATCGGCCGATATGGGCCGATATTTTGTACATTTAAAGTTTTGAAAAATAAAGACAATTTTTGACACAAATCTGGTACTGAACATGTTAATTTTTGTTTAATGGCTGGCTTGCTGGCACCCTGTGGTGGGTGGCTGGCTGCTGGCACCCTGCGGTGGGTGGCTGGCTGGCTGGCACCCTATGGTGGGTGGCTGGCTTGCTGGCACCCTGTGGTGGATGGCTGGCTGACTGGCACCCTGTGGTGGATGGCTGGCTGGCACCCTGTGGTGGGTGGCTGGCTGGCACCCTGTGGTAGGTGGGTGGCTGGCACCCTGTGGTAGGTGGGTGGCTGGCACAGGGCCTGTGGATGGCAGGCTGGTACAGGGCCTGTGGGCGGCTGGCTGGTACAGTGCCTGTGGCTGGCTGGTACAGGGCCTGTGGGTGGCTGGCTGGTACACTGCCTGTGGCTGGCTGGTACTGGGCCTGTGGGTGGCTGGTACAGGGCCTGTGCATGGCTGGCTGGCTCGCTGGTATAGTGCCTGTGGCTGGCTGGTACAGGGCCGGGGTTGTGTATGGCTGGCTGGCACCAGGCTGCTGTAGGTGGGTGTATGGCTGTGATACACTCCCACGAGACTAGTCTCGACTCCAGGCGAGGCTGTCCAAGGCGAGCCGGGAGGCGGCCTAAGAAGGCAGAATGACGCCACAAAAATATCGGCAATATCGGCCATTTCTGGGTCCGATACCGATATATCAGGGAAAGTGTATATCTGGCCCCGATATATCGGCCTTGCCGATAATCAGTCTATCCCTAGTTTTTGCAGCTGAAAAACGCCTCCTAAAACCCACTAGTTCTGGGTTTTTACAGCCATAAAACACTCCTGCCAAAAACTGCTGATAACAGCCTATGTGTGCATGGACACATAGGATAACATGCTGGTGAGTTTACTGGCTGTAGAAAAAAACGTCTGACGCCAAAAACAGCAGCTGTAAAAACCTACAGTGTGCATGAGGCCTAATGGTTGCCAAGAGCATTACATTTTCACTTGTTGATCTATATCCTCATTATTACAGTCCATATACGTATTTGTGAATGTATCCTCTAGTTTTGCTCAAGGATAATATTAGTTTCCCAGCTTGAAGAGGACCTGAACTTCAAAAAAATCAGATTTTTTTTTATTTTATAGAAACACACAAAAATGTTTATTGTTCCTTAGCAGTATCCTGAAAGATTTATCTTTTGTCTTAAATTCCTCCTGAAAATAGCAGTGTACTTCCTGTACCCACAGCCTCATAGCTGTGCATCTGCAGTGTGAGATCTAAGGCACCACTGCCTCTGACAGCTAGTCTCAACAGATTTGGTGATGTCACCACTGTGCTGCTCACTGTTTTTCTTGCTGAAGAGGAAACTGTACCTGGGACGCGCAGTGCAAATTCTGTTTCTATTTGATACTTTCTGTGGACCTGTACTTCCTCCAGCTTTCCTGCTGCACTTTGGATATTGCCCCACCAGCCAACAGGGAGACCTCTCTGACATGACGAAGCAAAGAACTTCCTCTACCAAGATGGCTGCCTCCACACAGTACAAACAAGACACTGGGGTTGATTTTCTAAAACGGGAGAGTGCAAAATCTGGTGCAGCTCTGCATAGAAACCAATTAGCTTCTAACTTCAGCTTGTTCAATTAAACCTTTGTAGCACTCCCCTGGTATAGGTGCTAGGATGTAAATAGTTAGGTTAGTGTAATTTTCTCTTCCACCTAACGATGGAGCTAGAGGCAAATTTATGTGTAGCATTCTGCCTAACAGAGTGCTGCAATTTACTAGTCAGGACTGTTCATGATGTTCTGGTGCTGTTAGGTCTGCCTGGGCTCCTCCTGCCTTCTGGAAACTAGTAGAGTTTTAAAGAACATAGGTGGGAGCTAGGCAAATAGGCAGCATGAATGTGTATGAAGCTCTGGCCAATTACAGGGGAAGGTGCCCCTGAGCATGCTGGGGATGGTATATATATTTTGAGGACACATGAGCTCAGGGTCCTTCTGATAGTGGGTTGCACCAGCCAGGGGTGAGGCAGGCTTGCTTTCCATTGCAACTGCTGCCATGCGGCCTCAGGTGGGCAACCTGGGGGCCTGAAACTGGAATGGAAGAGTGGCCTTGGTTCTCCTAAGCTGACTAAGGGGGAGTTAACTGGGGATCTGTCTGGTATCACTGAAAGAGGCTGCCGGTTGCTTTACAAAGGTCTGTGAGTACAGACATCTGTGGGATCTCAGGGACTAGTACTGGTAGCCTCCCTCTGCTGTTCTCTAGTCAGGTAAGAGCCCAGCTAAAGAGATCACTAGCTAGTGATCTGAAGAGCTCTGTCTACCTGCCACTTACTGCTAGAAAATTTGCTCAGGCTTCTTCACTTCTACACTCAGTGATATATTTTGGTTTTGTGCTGCCCTCGGCATTGCTAAAACCGGGTGCCCCTCAACTAAATTTGTCCCACCCCATCCTATTCAGGGTGGCTTTAGTGGCTAATTGGGGTCTCTGGTAGATGTGCGGGATCTCTGGTTGCTATGCAGGGTCATCTGTGGATATGGGGGGTGTCTGGTGGATGTGTGTTATCTCTGGTGGCTGTGGGGTAGTAACCCCCCCGCTAGTCTGCCACAGTGCTCCCCCCAACCCTCCCCCACTAGCCTGCCACAGTGCTTCCCCCAACCCTCCCCCCTGCTAGCCTGCCATAGTTCTCCCCTCAACCCCCCCCCCCCCATGCTAGCCTGTCACAGTGCTCCGCCCCCCGCCCCTAGAGGAGAAGAGATAGGAAAAGGAAGGAGAGAGTGGTTGAAGAGAGAGGTGGGGGAGAGAGAGGGAGGGAGGGTGAGAGAGACACCCCCAGTGTCCACACTGGTCACAGGTTCCCTGCTGTCCGGTGTGGAGCGGTGGAGTCAGCGGTGAACAATGTTAGGGATGGCAAGGGGGGCGGGGCATGCCGCCCCCCTGAGAACTGCCACTCCAGGCAAACTCCTTGTTTGCCTTGCGGTAGGTACGCCCTTGTCTACACTGCTAAATCCGGAGAAGTCTGCCATCTGCTTCCAGCAGGGAACTTCACCTAATGCTTCATCTAGCTAGAGTGCTCAAGTTAAGCATAATTTTGTTTTGGAGTATCCTACTGCAAACCCTTTACTCTATCCAAGTTCCTCTAAAATAAACCTACAGAACAACACCCCTAGACTGGTCTTTGACCCCAACAAGCTAAAGTGTGTGTGCACCTGGCTACGGAAATACCTTGTGCCTGGCTGTTACTACAGTAAGGAATATCTGGATAATACTCAAGCAGCTCCTGTGGGGGTAGTGCTACACCTTGACAAAAAACCTGGAAGCTGACTTTGCACTCTCCAGTTTTTGTAAATCAACTCCACTGCAAATAAGTAAAAGAAATAACAATCATATTCAGGGAGCCAATATGAAGACTGGTTACTAGACTTGCCCTCAGCTTGCCTTTTTGGGCACAGATTCTCTAGTACAGGTCAATTTTTTTAGATAATTAAGTAATTACAAACAAACATTCTGTACAGGGTGCACCAATGACATCAGTTTTGCAGAGCATTCTTGATGTTCTAAAGAAGGAGAGCACAACAGTACCTTCTCCCTTTGTAACAACGTCACTCTAATTGAAACCAGTGGTGGCTGGTGCTCGGTAATTCAAGGGGGGGCAGCAAACCAATGCACTCGCACACCCAACCCCCCGACGGACGGTCGGTCGGGAGGCAGGCAGGCAGGCAGGCAATACATTCCCCAGGCAGGCAACACATCCCCCCCTCCCCAAACGGCCTGCCTCCTTAACTCCTCCTTCCTCCTGTCCGAGCTGGTGAGTGCTAGATGGCTGAGCCGCTGTGCTTCTCCTCCAGCCGTGTGTATTCTGCCTCTTCCTGGCCACTGGCCAGTAAGATCGCTTCTCCTTTTTGCCAATCGGGAAAGGGGTCTCACAACCCTCTTCCTGATTGGCTGGGAGGAGAGTGTGACAATAGCGAATATTTATTTACTATTGCCATACAACTGGGTGGGCTCGGGCGTAGTGCTCTGCACCCCAAGCCCACCCTTTTTTGAAGCCTATTAGAGCCTCTAACTCTAATCACGTGCTTAAAAAAAATCCCTATTGCAATTCATACGTCCGGCACCCTGCATGTAGATTAGGGGGCCGGAAGCATGGATAGGGGGGGCGGCACCCCTGCACCTCCAATGGAAGGGCCACCACTGATTGAAACTCTGTTTGGAGCTGTGCAGACCTGAAAGAAAAGGGAGAGAATCACCCTTCTTATTTATTCAGCTGTGGGTGTAAACTTTAGCAGTTTATTTACAACAAAGCAGTTAAGGATAGCCTGGTAAATATGGTGGAAAGGAGCTTTAAAGAGTCAACTGTATTTGGTCAGGCAGAACTGAATCATAGGCTTGCATTAAAAGAATGAGAAAACATCTATTTAAAGTGCAAACAAATGTGATTCATGAAGGTATTTTCATGGTAAGTGCTACTAATGTTAGGCTCCATTCACACTAATGCGTTTTTTCATGCTTTTTGTAGAAATGCATTTAATTTTTTTTAACATGGGTTCCTATGGAACATGTTCAATGCATTTTTGTGCCTCTGCGTTTTTGGAAAGGATCAGGGACTTCCCCCCCCCCCCCGCCCACAAAATGCAGCGTTTTGCATGTAATAGACTTCAATGGGCCCACATCTAAAATGCAAGTATTGTGTATTTACTGCAATTTTGTCACGATTTGCATTTTTAAATCTGCCCAGCATCAAATTTGAAAAATAAATAATTACAAAATGCAAATTGCGGCAAAATCACTGCAATATCACGGTAAAAACCATGAAAAGCACTACAGAAATTCTGAAATGCAATATGCATAGGTGTGAATCGAGCCTAACACATGTGAAATCTGTACTCCAGACAAATATAAAAGGAATAATTAAATGCAGCTCAGAATTTTTTATTTTTTTTAGGCCCTTTTCACACTTGTGCGACTTGTCCTGCAATTTGGGACTGCAAAGTCGCATGACAAGTCATACTCCATGATTTCCAATTAGTACTGTTCATATCTGTGCGACTTCAAGTCACAACAACTTCAGAGTAGTCCCTGCACTACTTTGGTCCGACTTTATTGCTTTTTGAGGCCCACAGACATAGGCATTGCTTCAAATCCAGTCAAAATCACGTCAAAATCGCGGCCAAAAAATCCTTAACTGTAACTAGCATAGCTGAACATGCAATCTGTCCTTGTGTCACTCAGTCACCTCCCCCCCCCCCCACACATTAGTAACCACCAGGCATACATTAACCCCTCCCTCTCCAATAAAATTAACCCCTTCCCTGCCAGTGTCATTTTTACAGTAACAGTGCATATGTATAGCACTGATTACTGCAGTAATGTCACTGGTACCCCCAAAAGTGTCAAAAATGTCAGTCAAGGGTCCGATCTGTCCACCGCAATGTCGCAGTCCCGCAAAAAAAACGCAGATCGCCGCCATTACGCGTTAAAAAAAAACACCAAAAATGACAAAAATCTTTCCCTTAGTTAGTAAACACAATAACTTTTGCGCAAACCAATCAAAATACGCTTATTGTTATTTTTTTTTTACCAAACATATGTAGCAGAAAACAAATTGGCCAAAAATTTAAAAAAAATTTGATTTTTACATTTTTTTGGGGGGGAATTTCATATAAAAAAATGTTAAAAATATTGTTCGTTTTTCAAAATAAACGCTCTTTTTTTATTTATAGCGCAAAAAGTAAAAATCACACAGGTGATCAAATACCACCAAAAGAAAGCTCTGTTTGTGGGAAAAAGAGGATGTAAATTTCGTTTGGATACGGCGTCGCACGACCGCGCAATTGTCAGTTAAAGTCGCACAGTGCCGAATCGCAAAAAGTGGCCCAGACGTAAGACAGCAAAATCCTCCAGTGGTAAAGTGGTTAAAATGTTGTGTCTATGGACACCAAACTCATTAGTTCTGCTCTATCATTACTTTTTAAACATCTCCATAAACTGCCCTAGTCTGAAAATTAATATAATTACTTAGCTAACTCATTTCATTTTAACTATTTTTAGATATGTTTTCGCAGTGATGTGGCTCCCCTGCAGCAGTTTGAATTTATATTATATGCAGTTTACATATGCTAACTGCTGTTAACTACTAGCCCATAGTCAATGTTCACACAAACCAATATCTTTTGATGTATAATCTTAGCAAAAATAAATAAAATAACAGCGGAACTGACCAGAATTTAGTGTGAGATTCTGTCAAAGCTGACAAAACCCAGCAAAGGAAGTTAGGCAAGCAATGATGGGTTGATGATTTAGAATTATGCACCTGCGCAGTGTGACCCATTTAGATTGGATGATAAGTTTGGAAAGTGGGTCATGATTCGTTTTGGGGAAAAAAATGCTGCAACAGTAAAATGAAGTAAATATATTAAAAAGAAAAAATACAAATGCTGTACAAAAGTCTGGAATCATATATTTCTGGCTTCTTATATTTTTGGGAAATATGAAGGTAGGATCTCTCTCTTCCCAGACCATCAAGGTCTTTAGGTAGTACTTACAGTTGTGTGCTCTGGGTGCACCTGCTCCAAATACAAAATAAAGTAGTTGTTTTGCTACTGGGGTTGGTTTAGGGTTGTTTAGGCGTAGGTAGGTTAACCTCAGAAACATTTTGACATTTCAGCTATGGGCCTATTCATTCAGCAATACCTTTGTTTTCACAGTAGATAAACACTTAGTGGTTGATTTACCAAAACTGGAAAGTGCAAAATCTGGTGCAGCTCTGCATAGGAAACAAATTAGCTTCCAGTTTATTTTTCTCAATAAAGGGTAACTCCACTTTCGTGGGGGAAAAAAATAGCAAATAAAGAAAAAACAATATAGCGTATACAATTGCGACACAAATCATATTGTAATTGAATGTTATTAAAAATGACCTTTCCTTTTCAATCTTCAGCTGTTGTAATTTTCCAAAATTGCAATGCAATATGGCTACCTGGAGCTGTTCGGTATACTGACCACACCCCAGAAACATAATTTCCTGCTTGTGTGATTGGCTCCCTGATTTTCCCAGAAGTCTGCACTAAGATACAAGTCAGAATTTTGGCATCCCCTGCAAAAAAAATGTGATTTTTGGTGAGATACTCCCAATAGGAACACATCTGAAGGGATGCAGGCCCAGCAGCTTTCCTCATGAGTGTTCTGCAGCTACACAGCTGATTGAAAAATATGAAAACACTCCCATTACACCCACTCAGCACAGAGGAACAAACAATGATTTCTTCAGAATAACAAAAGATAAGAATCTGCAACAAAGTTTGTTAAAATCCTTGTAATGTACAGAGATCACCCAGAGGTGAATGTTTTTTTCTCAACAAAAGTGGAGTTACGCTTTAATAGAACAAGCTGAATTTATAAGCTGATTGGCTATCATGCACAGCTGCACCAGATTTTGCACTCACCAGTTTCAGTAAATCAACCCCAAACTTTTAAGGCAAGGGTTCTTTTGGTGTTATTGTTTTATGAGAGTTATTTAAAGAGTGTAGCACCCTCCTAGGTAAGTGCTAGTGAGAGAGTGTAGTTTTTGGCTCTGTCTGCCTATCAGAGGAGCAGCAGGGAAATCTATATTGCTTTCTGCCTACCAGAGAGCAGGATCTGTGAGTTAGGTCTGCTCAGTGTGTGATTCATTGGGTCTAGATAGTGTTTTCACACTGGTCCAATAGGGAGGCATGTTGGACAGTGGGAGGAAACCTGACCAATGAGTACACAGGCCTTTTTTTTTTTGTTCAATACGTTTTTATTGAAAAAATATGCCACAAGTTACAAAACAATTTCCAAACTAGTCAGGCATAAAATACATAAAGAATTGTGAATAAGTTAGAAACATTTTGTGAATCAGCAACATAAGATTTTTAAAGTATAGAAAGATAAACAGCAGGTAAAACACTATAAACGTAAATGACAAGCGTATTTCACTTCCCATCATAAATGGTGGGTATAAGGAGCATAATTTAAGATGGGTATAGTAGGAAGGGGAGAGTGGGAAAAAAAAGTGGAAAAAGAAAAGATAGGAGGCAAGACAGTGGAGGGGGGGGGGAGGGGGGGGAGGGGGGGGATGCGGCCTTCTCGTACGGCTGATATTGGTATATAACGCATATGGAGATATCGTATAGTATTCTGTTTGATTTCAAGACACCAGTGCAGCATAAGTGGAAGAGTACTTAACCACTTAAGCCCCGGAAGATTTTACCCCCTTCCTGACCAGGGGGTTTTTTGCGATTTTTTACTGCGTGACTTTAACCGACAATTGCGCGGTCGTGCGACGCTATACCTAAACGAATTTGATGTCCTTTTTTTCCCACAAAGAGAGATTTCTTTTGGTGGTATTTGATCACCTGTGCGATTTTTTGATCATGCGCTATAAACAAAGAAAGAGCGTAAATTTTGCAAAAATAACAATATTTTTCACATTTTTTCATATGAAATTCCCCCCAAAAAAATGTAAAAATCAAAATTTTTAACATTTTTGGCCAATTTGTTTTCTGCTACATATGTTTGGTAAAAAAAAATGCAAAAAGCGTATTTTGATTGGTTTGCGCAAAAGTTATTGCGTTTACTAACTAAGGGAAAGGTTTTTGTCATTTTTGGTGTTTTTTTTTTTAACGCATAATGGCGGCGATCTGCGTTTTTTTTTTTTTGCGGTACTGCGACATTGCGGCGGACAGATCGGACCCTTAATTGACATTTTTGACACTTTTGGGGTTACCAGTGACATTGCTGCAGTAATCAGTGCTATACATATGCACTGTTACTGCAAAATGACACTGGCAGGGAAGGGGTTAACTTTATTGGGGAGGGAGGGGTTAAGTGTGTCCCTAGGGGCGTGCTTTTTACTGTGATTGGCTGTGGCTACTAGTGTAGGAACAGTGATCATGGTTTCTACACAGGGGAGAATGACAGGCGGCTTGTTTACATCAGCCGCCTGATTTTCTCCCTCTGCACCGACGATCGACGAGTGACCGGCTGACATCGGGTCCGCCGGTCACACGCACTGACTTCCCTGTGAACGAGCCGTGGCGGCGCGCGCCTCGGCGGGCGCGCGCTCGCCCGCTATTGGCTCACAAGGAAGTGACAGGCAAGCGACGTAGATCTACGTCACTTTGCCTGGCCGGGGCTGACCGCCGCAGTAAATAGTGGTGCGGCGGTCGGCAACCGGTTAAAGGAGATCCAACAGGCCCATATCTTATAGGCTCTTTCAGATTGGTTTCTATATTCCAGAGTCATGTCCTCCATGAGTACACAGGCTTCGATACAGTCCCAGAGATTGGTAAAGACTGGCTGTCTCGGTGCATTATGGGATACTGTATAAAAGTGAGGAGCACATATGCTGCTGGGTCTTTGGCTGGTGAGCAGAGTCCCGGAGAGAGGGTGGTGGCTGTCTCCTTCTCTGTAGCAGCATGCGGTCACAGGCAGTCGGCCTGAGAACCAGAGGAAATTAACTGAACCCAGAGGTCCAGGAGAACTTACTGGAGGGGTAAAGACCCCGGAGACTCGCGAAAAACAGTATTGTGAGTACAGGGGATCGTGTCTAGGGGCCTGACCTGAGAGGGGCCACCCCAGTGTAGGATAGTCAGAGGATGGGTGTCAGTGTGACGAGTGAAAGAGGATACTAGGAGTGTATCCTGAAGATAATCTACCCAAACAAGTCAATCATACAGAGACTTAACCCAAATTCATCTAGTGGCAAGGTGAATCTGCAGCCTGGCAGCATATTCAGACAGGAGTCCTCATCCGTTGTGAATAGTTCAATTTGGAGTATACCACTCTTCTCTTCTTCCATCCCTATTTAAAATAAAACACCAAAAACAACTACATACCCCTGGACTGTTCATTGACGGGGCCAAGAAATAAAGTGTTAACCTGTGAGTGCCAGCGTTGCTAATGGTAACCCAGGGGGACCCGAGAGTGTGTTATCCAGCAGTCCTCAAGGGGGCAATGCTACAAGAGTAACTCTACTTTTATTTGAGAAAAAAGATTCCCCTCTGGGTGATCTATGTACATTGCCAGATTCTAACAAACTTTGTTATAGACTCCTACCTTTTGTTATTCTGAAGAAATTTCTGTGTGTTTGTCTGTGTCCATGAGGAAAGTGTATCTAATGGGAGTGGTTTCATAATTATAAATCAGCTGCTGCACCTGCAGGGCTTTAATGAGGAAAATTGCTGGGCCTGCATCCCTTTACATGTGTTCCTATTGGGAGTAGTTTTTGTTGCAGGGGAATACCAGAAATCTGACTTAAGTCTTAGGCAGACTTCTGGGAAAAACTCCATGATTTACCCTCACTACCTGCCTCCCCCACCAGATCAAGTATTTTTTAAACCCCTATAATATGTTTATATTTCTTCAAGTTTTTTTGCTGGTCTGTTGCCGTCACGGCAGCTTCTTCTAATTATGACAGTGGCAAGAGGCATTCTTCCAGGACTGATCAGAACTTACATAATGATGTGTGAGTGTAGCTCAGTTCTGGAGTACTGTGAGCCCATCCCCTGTAATCATATGCCCCCTGGGGGGAGTAAATGACAGGCTAGGCTCACAGGAAATGGACAGAATGACAGAGATTCATTCTGCCCTGAAGAAGACCTCTGACACTGGTCCAAGAAAGAAGCCAGGGACAGCGCTGCGTCACAAAGAGTGTAAATAGAACTTGGGAGTATTTGTGTAACTAAAACTGTTTTTCCAGTTTTACAAGAGATAATTTTAAAACAAGTGTTGCTATACTGTAGCCAGATCCATCCTAATAGCATCACTGTCACTGTACTAATGACATTGGCTGAGAATGGGTTAACATCAAGGGGCGATCAAAGTAATGTAATGTGTGTAATATGTGCTGTGTTTACTCACAGATCTGGCTGATTTTACTCCCTGCTATGCAGGGAGAAGAAACAGGCAGATCACTGTCCTGTATGTAAACATAGAACTCTGTACTGTGATTGGACACAGCTGATCAGCAGGTTTCAGCCAAAATCATTGGCTGAAACCTGTTAAATAACTTGTGCTGTGCCCAATCACAGCACGGTTAAGCAGGGGGCACATGTGCAAACCCAAAAAACCTGGAAGACAGGTGATGACGTACAGGTACATTGTCTGGCCTGCCTGTGCCACCCACCCTCAATAAAACTACTTTGGGTGGGTGGCAAGTGGTTAAGGTATATTCACACCAGATGCAGCAGGACTGTGTTGGGTAGCTTTTCCAGCACAGTCCCACCGCATGACAAGGCAAAATGTCTTGTCTTTGGTATGTCCAAAGTTGCGTTGAGTTGAGTTGCAATGGTGCACGCTGAAAAAAATACTGCATGCAGCTGGGGGGGGGGGGGGGGGGCACACATGCTGCAGCCACAGTGCTTTGCTTCATGACTGCGGCAAGAATTATACCCCCAGTTGCTTTGGGCAGGCACTATCGCTTATATGCAACCCATTCAAATAAAAGGTTCTGCACTGCAATTTCCCCACCATTGTGTACAATTTACATGATTGTGGGGTGGGTGATGCAACATTTAGGGGTTTCAAAACAGGTTGTGAGGAGACAACATTTTGCCTCCTCACTGCCTGTTCAATGCCTCTGAAAAGCAATCCTCATGCGGATTGCTTTTCAGAGGAGTGGCAGTCTTTTTTAATCAGAGAATAGAGGGAGGGACATTTGCAATTGTCAAGGTAAGGGGGGTGGGGGGGTTTGGACAGTGGACTCACTCACCAATTTTGAAGCCTCTAGTGCTTGTATCCTCCAATTTGCTGCCTGCTGCACACCTTCTATACTTCCAGCACACCAGGGATTGCCTGGATCACAAAGAGGTGGGATGAAAATCATGGGCCTCTTCAACTCCCTGCGCTGTTTAATCCGAATCCTGTCTCTCAATATCTCACTCATAGGATTTGTATGACTGAGATATTCAGTAACAGAATCATCACAGGCAGCCACAGACAGCACAGTGCACTGTGCACCCGCTCCCAGCCACAGAATCACGGCTGGTTAGTGGGAGAAGGCGGAGCCGAGGACAGAGATGTGACACTGAAAGCTTGAAGATGTGTGGCTGTTCCCAGCCATGGACTCCCGGCTGGGCAGCAGAAGGTGGTGGACCCAAAAGCAATGATTAGAGGTGACACTGACAGCTATAAGATGGCAGGCAGAATGGGTCCCCTGCAGGTTTTTGACATAATGTGCTAGTATGCACTACTACCACATACTAGCACATTATGACAGACTTACCTGCAAACGAAGCCCTCCAGTGCAGAGCTGTCATGGCTCCCCTGGCATTTCCATCTTCACCCGGTCTTTCTTCTAGGTTTGCAGGGCTCCACAGCTGTTTGAATGGAAGGGGCCGCGATGACGTCACTCCCATGCATGCACAGAGCTCTGCATTGCACAGCATTTTGTGTGCCCTGAATGCAAAGCGTCACTGCGCATGCGCAGGTGACGTCATTGGCTATTGCCGATGTAAATATCTCCTAAACAGTGCATGTTTAGGAGATATTCATTGTACCTACAGTTAAACAATTTGTAAGCTTACCTGTGGGGACAAGTTTAAATACAGACATTACTACCACTTTAAGTGTGACCCTCGACCTCACCAAAGGGCTACACATTAGAGTCAGTGAATATTCAGTATTAGAGACAACAGGATATAATCAAAGACTATGACACAAGAGATGATCAGAAACTGTGAACATGGTCAGAGACTGCAGACTTCATACAGAGAGAGTCAGAGACTGCAGACTTCATACAGAGAGAGTCAGAGACTGCAGACATGCTGCAAGAGACTGTCAGAGACTATGTACATTCTATAGGAGTTGTTGGAGACTGGAAAAATGCTTTTAGAGATATTTAAAGACTGGAAATATATTGCACGAGATTACTAGAAATCACTGTTATAATGGGGCAATAAGGAAACAGATCAGTGTCTGCAGTGGCCATGAAGATGCACAAAATGTGCTAAAGGTGCTAATGCAGCCCCCCG
This sequence comes from Pelophylax lessonae, assembly GCF_965119305.1. Lineage (NCBI taxonomy): Eukaryota > Metazoa > Chordata > Amphibia > Anura > Ranidae > Pelophylax > Pelophylax lessonae. The sequence goes on along the minus strand of NC_138772.1, from coordinate 71,787,231 downwards.
GCACCAGGGCTGTAGATTTATATAGTGCTAATCATATTCTGTGGTTAATTTCCTTTTTGAAATTAAAACCACCAAGCTACTCATTTACTACCTGTTATCTCTGGCCTTGACTATTTCAACTCCCTCTTTATTGACCTACCTTTACATAGGGTATCCCCCCTTCAGTCTATCTATGAATGCTACTGCCAGACTTATCTATCTTACCAACCACTCAGTGTCTGCCACCCCTCTGCGCCAAAATTTCATTTTTCCTGACACTAAAATATGTTAGTATATTCTTTACACTCCAGCTACAAAGAATGAACAAATTGAAGCAGAAAAAAACTAACATTTTTGTACAAATAGTATAAAATGGTTAGGCATTAAATAAAAAATCTAGCTAATGAGGGCAGGGAAAGGAAGATGTTCATCAAGGATAGATAGGGATTATATTGAAGCTATCTAGGGGTTACATAGGGAAGACTTTTGTTAAAAGAGCAAAACTTTTTCAGGTTTCTGGCTTATCAATTAGGAAAAATCTGATACAATGCATTTAGCTAGATCAATTTGCCTCTCCTTTGAGTTGTGTCTAACTACAATGGGGTTCTCCAACACAGTAGAGCATGTTCACTTTCAATGTGATTTTTTTTTATTTTGCAAAATTAAATTTCTCTTTTTTTATTTATTTTTTATTATATTGTGTTTATTGAATTTTTTTTATATAAAGATTACAAAATAGAGCCTGTGAGCATTCTGTGGTTCGACATAAACAGATACCAAAACCCCCTAACAACAGAAGTTTCACTTATCTTAACCACTTCCCGCCCGCCCTATTACAGATTGACGGCGGGAATGTGGTTGAGTTATCCTGACCGGACGTCATATGACGGCGGCAGGATAACTCCGCTCTGGGCGCCCCCCGGGGGCGCGCAGAGCGGCGATCGGTGATGCGAGGTGTCAGTCTGACACCCTGCATCTCCGATCTCGGTAAAGAGCCTCTGACGGAGGCTCTTTACCATGTGATCAGCCGTGTCCAATCACGGCTGGTCACATAGTAAATAGGAACAGCCGTTGATCGGCTTTCCTTAGTTCGTGCCTGACAGGCACGAGTAAAGGAGCGCCGATCGGCGGCTCCCCTGACAGGGGGGGGGGTCGGCACTGGTAATCAGATCATTGATTACCAGTGCAGACCCTCGGGGGGGGGGATGCCACTAGATCCACCAGGGATGCCCACTATGACCCCAGGGATGCCCACTATGACCCCAGGGATGCCCACTATGGCCACCAGGGATGGCAATCAGGGCTCAGGGAGCCCCCCATTGCCCTCCCCATCAGTGATGCCCACCAGTGTCCTCCTTATCAGTGCTGCCCACAAGTGCCCATCACTGCCATCCTTTAGTGTCGCCCACCAGTGCCCATTATTGCCCACCAGTGCTGCCTATCAGTGCCCATTAGTGCCCATCAGTGCCGCCTGTCAGTGCCGATCAGTGCCGCCCATCAGTGCCCATCAGTGCCCACCAGTGCCGCCTATCAGTGCCCATTAGTGCCCGTCAGTGCCACCTATCAATGCCCGTCAGTGCCACCTATCAGTGTCCATCAATGCCGCCTATCAGTGCCCAGCAGTGCCGCCTATCAGTGCCCACCAATGCTGCATATCTGTGCTACCTATCAGTGCCACATATCAGTGCCTATCAGTGCCGCATATCAGTGCCGCCTATCAGTGCCACCTATCAGTGCCACCCCATCAGTGCCACCCCATCAGTGCCACCCCATCAGTGCCTCCTCATCAGTGCCTGTCAGTGCAGTCTCATCAGTGCTCATCAGTGCAGGAAAAAAATTATTTATTTACAAAATTGTATAACATAAACAAAAATTTTTTTTTTTTTTTTAAACTTTTCGGTCTTTTTTTATTTGTTTAGCAAAAAGTAAAAATCGCAGAGGTGATCAAATACCACCAAAAGAAAGCTCTATTTGTGGGGGGAAAATGACATAAATTTGGTGAAGGTACAGTGTTGCATGACCGCGCAATTGTCATTCAAAATGCAACAGCGCTAAAAGGGGAAAATTGGCCTGGGCGGGAAGGGAGGGAAGTGCCCTGTATTAAAGTGGTTAATGAGGTGAAACAAAGTACAAGTTCACTTTTAAAAAAAATACATATTTCTCTACAACCCCCCCTCGGTTTGTTTGTAACAAGAAGTGCATGTTAGTTGTGGTCATGTGCCTGCTCTATGCATGCTACAAATCCCATAGTTCATCTCGGAAGTGAACAAGAAAGGCGGCTATGTTCCTACATACAGTGGGATCATAGAGAAGGAATGTAGCCACCTTCTAATATGAAGGTGCAGCCAAAAAAAAGGAAGTTGGTTGGTGTAAGCCAGGGGTGTCCAAACTTTTTTCAATAAGGGCCAGATTTGATGAAGTGAACATGAGTGAGGGCCGACCATTTTACCTGACATTCTTTGGACCATTCAAATTAAATACAAACTAACTATTTTATGCAAAGTTTATTGCAAATGGCACACTTTTCCTTCCATCAGATGGATGACAAATTTAAACGAATGTTAAATCGCTCTGCCTTTCATATCTGAAGGCCAGATGAAAAAAAAATCCAGGTAGCTGGAATATGTCAGGAACATTGTAAAGTACATTACATATTATTGGTAATAAAGGTTGTCTGTCAACTTTTAAGTAAAAAAAAATATGAACAGGAACATAACACATATAAGTACACATATAAGTATACATGTTGTGTTCAAATATATTGATAACTGATTTAGACCAACTGACGTTAACTGAGATTTTACAATGTATTCATCTCAATACGGAGCATGCGTGCTCCCTATTTAGTCACACAAGGGTTAACCACATATAAGCGCTATATGAACTCACCGATGATGATCAATGATGGCAGCAAAAAAAGTCATGAATGATGCCAATGTATTTTTCCAAATGACCCAAAAAACAATAAGGTGTAACCACCCTTCTCCTGCGCTTGGTATCCAGACCCCTCGACCACACACTACGCGGGATTGACAACTGGCTTCTCAGATGGCTCAAGTCTTGCTGCCCTTAACGGACTGGGGTAGTCCACCGGTACTAAAAGCAAAAAAGAACAAAAAAGGGGGAACACCGAAATAGTGTTTAGAAAGCCAAAGGATCTGAGAAGTCAAATTGCCCCCAGTAGGGTCCGTAAACCCAAAGTCTCTCGAGGAGTATCGACATCTATCCCCTGGTTTTCAGCCTTTGATCAGAAAGGTAACTTCAGGTGTGGGGTCCAAAAGTGTGGAGCTTGTTCCTTCATGTGCCATCGGAAGAAACAAGTAGCTGGTACAGATGGGCGAAGCCATGTGATCAAACAGTTTATTAACTGTGGCACCAGCTACCTTGTATATGCCCTAATTTGCCCATGTGGTCTATTATATATCGGACGCACTATACGACCCCTGAGGGTAAGATTCGGGGAGCATAAGTGCAGTATAATTAACAAAAAGACCAAAGAAGGACCGAGAGACCGTAACAACTACTCGGTACCTCGCCACTTCTGCCAATTTCACGACGGAGACCCTACAGGGTTGAGGGTGTTTGGGATCGAAGCCATCGGTAAAGATCAGGATGACGGGGTGAGATTCCAGAAACTCTGTAAAAGAGAATCCTACTGGATATTTACCCTGGGGTCTCTAGCACCAGGGGGCATAAATGAGGATCTAGAGATCCATGGGGTTATCTAGGACCAATGGGGCGTACCGATTGGTCAGCTCCATCAATCCACACACATCCGACAGTTTTCAGGCCGGATGCAGGTGCCGTATGGCTTGCCTGTGCCATGCTCACCGTGCATTCGGTCAGTCTTATCTCTGCTTTTTGATGATAATAATTTTAATAATTTTGGTAATAGAAAAAATTTATATATATCTTTTAATGGTTTTTAAAATTATTCGTTTAATTGTCTATAAATCCATTGGTTGGGTTTAAAATTCCGGAACAGCGTGGTTCCCTAGTTTTACTACCATACCTAAAGCATGGTCTCTGATAGTTTGCAATGAGCCACACAGCCATGAGTTTGTCATGAATCTGTGATCGTCAGTGAACGGTGACATCAGTTCACGCAACCTGGAGGGTATGCCTTCTCTGAATAGTCCACCTTCGGGTCAATCTCCAAAAGAGGGTGCACTTGTACACCTAGATATCCTTCTAGGTTATTAACTACTCTATTCACATTGATTTTAATTGTCTTCTCTATACTGTAACCATATAAAGTATCTATTTAGATACACAGTGTAGCATATTAATATACGTGTGAGCAATTTGCGTGTTTGTTTATTGGTTTGGCTGTACTTACAAGCTGGACCCTAGATTAAATCAGACGAGGGTCCTATTAAATCCATGTGCACATTGCATAGATGTGATGTTGCGTATATGTGTGGGTGCGTATGTGCAAGTGCCGGCCAGCCCCTTGCGGGCTATGTACGTGGTTGGTCATGTGCGCTCACGCACATATACAACAGGATTGCACTGTAATTAACAGTAAAATGAAGCAAAACATACACGCGGATAAAGATATAAAAATATAAATAAAAATAAATATAATTCCCCAGATTCCATCAAAAAATATGTAGTGGCCCAATATGGTCCCCCATTGAATATATAGAAGGGTGGAGGTTTCCCAATTAGAGACAGTGACAGCATTTAGGTCACAATACAGGAATAAATAGGAAGGAGCATAGTGGGATGTGATGCGGCACATTGGGGGGCGTTGCCGGCGTGTGTCAGGCTAATACACAGGTGGAGAGAGTTGCCCTGGAGACGGACCGCCCCGCTGTACGCAGCTTCCCTGGATATAGGAAGTGACGTCGGCGGAAGTGACGACGAGTGGAACGCATGACGCAACAACCCGGAAGTAGGGTAGCGGCGTGCGTTCCACGGAGCCGGTGATCGGTGCATTATGACCGATCGGCCCCACGCTCCGTTGCTGCCTGTGCCCCACCTGTCCAATGAAGCAGGCTAGGGGCACAGAGTGTATGAGTAACATCCTACCCCCGCTCTCATCCAAAACACAAACACAATCCCCCCCCAGTATGATAGAACCAACATGGGGCAAGAATGGAAAGCAGGAGGTCCATCATCATTATTATCATGAAGAAGACAAGCGTTCAGGCCGGACCAGATATAGCAGACAATAAAGGTAATAAAAAGAAAAAAAGTGTGGGGGGACTACCAAATAATGCCTGCATCAGCTGCTCTATATAGTCAGTCCAGGGAGCGTCTGCAATGCCTGTGAGTGTACTGAGAAAGTATATATATATAATAATTTTTTTACGTATTTTTTACTTAAATATCTGTTTATGGTGGTTTTTATCTGGATTTTGTTTTGCACTGTTTTTAAGCTCATGTTTTTATTCCACGTATATACATTATTACTATTATTTTAGCATTTGTATTGTTTTTTTACATGATTGATGTATGCCACTGTATATTACCAAGAGAGTGGGTGGTGCTCCAGCCACTCCCCCGGGGGAGGAGACACTCCCACCTGGGGGTAGTGACTGGGCCGCTACCTCACTACACCATTATTTAAACCAAAGAGACAGTCATGGCACAGTGACTCTGAGGAAGAGGCTAGGCCTCGAAACGCGTCAGTCATCTCATCATGGACAATTATATGGACTAAACACGGACTCTCGAGCAATTCAGCTTGATACGCCTTACTTACATCTACGTCTGTGAGTAGCCATTTTTATGCTATTTAATAAAGCCTTATATTGAGGATAATGCGCTAGGTCGGTGCGCCCTTTTTTGTTCTTTTTTATTTTTCCAAATGACCTGTGGGGCCGTATTAAAGCAGCCCGGGGGCCGCATTTGGCCGCGGGCCGGACTTTGGACATGCCTGGTGTAAGCTGACAGCAAGAGAAGGTACTTTTTCGAGTTAATAGTAGTTTCACTTTAAAGCGGAGTTTCGGGCACAGAAACATTTTTTCAATGAACATACCCCCGGGACAGTCAGGACTAGTACATTCCACAATGGCTAGCCTCTGATCTGTCCCGGTTCGCACTTACCTGCAAGAAGAAATACTCACTTATAAAATTTCTTCTACAGCGTTGCCATCTCTGTTGTGGGCAGCTGAAGCCAGCACGATCCTCTTCTGCATCCTCTTCCGTGTCTTCTTCTCCCGGAATGCGCCTTCACCGGCCCCTCTCGTCACTTCCGGTGCGGCGCAGCATTCCTACACAGCTTCTGGGCATGCCCAGAAGCTGTTTAGCAGGGAATGCGGCGTCGCACCGGAAGTGACGAGCGGGGCCGGTGCCGTCGCATTGATTCCTGGGAGCTGTGACGTTCAGCTCCCAGGAATCATTGCAAACCGGAAGTGACGGCGCGGGCCGCGGCCACAGAGGGAGGAAGTGGAAAATAGGTGAGTATTTCTTTCTACAATTACAAGGTAAGTAAAAACAAAAACATAATCCTAACTATCCAATTCCTTTTCAGGTGAAGCAAAGCAAGCGGATGGCCACAAAATCGATTAGGTCGATTTTGTGCCCGGAACTCTGCTTTAAGGTCTTGTTAAAGGGGTTCAGTTAAGTATTAAGGGTAGGATTAGATGTTAAAGGGGGCTTTAGCTTTAAGGAAACTTTGGAATTTAAGGTTTCTAGCTTCTCCTAAACACTATGGAATCTCTTTCTCCGTGCCACAGCAGGTAGGAGCTTAACCTCTCCAGCTGCATCCTTCATAATATAGATAAACAAAACGTCCAAATGGGAGAAATCCTCAAAACATTTGAAGCAGGTGTGCCTACCTAGATATTCAGTAGACGTTCTCACTGACCCATAAAAGGTCTAAAAGTGGTGATGTAATTCACTGTGATATAACCAGCTCTAAAAATGTTAGGGGAAATGATCCCTTAAAAGGAATGTATATTGTTTTGAATGAAGGCTCTGTTCCTGGACCACTTCCCTTCTATATCTACATCTTCTCCCTTGGTCACTTGATAACTTCCCATGGCTTCCAATACCATCTCTATGCCAATGACACCCAAATCTATCTCTTTACTCCTCACATCACTCCTTCACTCTCCTCTCGCATTACTGACTTACTAACTGACATATCAGTATGGATGGCGCACCACTTCCTTAAACTAAATTTCTCTAAAACCGAGCTGATGATAATCCCCCCACCCCCACCCGTGGCTCCTTCCATGACTTTTCCATCAAAATCAATAATGCAACCACCAATCCGTCCCCTCACGCCAGAGTACTAGGTGTAATCCTAGACTCTGATGTGTCTTTTCAGTCCCAAATCCAATAATTGTCATAAGTTTGTAGACTTCACTTTTCTAAAATGTGCCCCTTTTTAACTGATGAAACCACCAAGCTACTCATTTACTCCCTGTTATCTCTGGCCTTGACTATTTCAACTCCCTCTTTATTGACCTACCTTTACATAGAGTATCCCCCCTTCAGTCTATTTATGAATGCTACTGCCAGACTCATCTATCTTACCAACCACTCAGTGTCTGCCACCCCTCTTCACCAATCCCTACACTGGTTTCCATTTGCCAAGCAAATTAAATTCAAAATACTGACTACAACATGCAAATCTATTCACACCCTCTCCGCTCCTCTCAGCACCTCCTACTCTTCAAGCTCCCTTGCCTCCTCCTCACATGTTCATCTCCAGGACTTCTCCACAGCCTCTCCTATCCTCTGGAACTCTCTACCTCAATCCGTCCGGCTCTCTCCTACTTTGGCTGCCTTTGGGCGATCCCTGAAAACTAAAACCTATTTAGGGAATCCTTGTACTTTATTGTATTGTAACTGTACTGCCTCCCTTTTATATTTAAAATCCTGTATAAAAATAATACACTTGTAAAATAAATTAGCTTGATGTAAATAGTCTTATCAATATGATTTTTAAAAGCATTTTAACCACTTCTGGACCAGGCCATTTTTTGCGATTCGGCACTGTGTTAGTTTAATGGACAATTGCGCGGTCATGCGACACTGTACCTAAATAAAATTGTGATGTCACAAATAGAGCTTTCTTATGGTGGTATTTGATTACCTCTGTGATTTTTATTTTTTTCGCTATAAACAAAAAAAAGCAACAATTCTGAAAACAAAACAATATTTTTCACATTCTGTTATATAACATTCCCAAAAAAATTAAAATCTAATTTTTTCATCCTTTTAGGCCAATTTGTATTCTGCTGCATATTTTTGGTAAAAAAAAAAAAATCACTAAATAGTATTTTGATTGGTTTACGCAAAAGTTATCGCGTCTACAAACTAGGGGAAAGATTTACGTCATTTTTATTTATTTATTTATTTATTACTAGAAATGGCAGTGATCTGCGATTTTTAGCAGGACTGCGACATTGCGACAGGCAGATCGGACCCCTAACTGACATTTTTTACACTTTTGGGGGGACCAGTGACATTACTACAGTAATCAGTGCTAAAAATATGCACTGTTTCTGTACTAATGACATTGGAAGGGAAGGGGTTAACACAGTGGTGATCAAAGGGTTAATTGTGAGTCTAGGGGAGTGTTTTCCAACTGTATGGGGGAGGGACTTGTGAAATGATTATAGAGACCTGTGATCCTATGTAGAAGGATCACAGGCGCTCTGTAATCATTTCAGATAGAACAACGGTCTGCTGTGTTTACAATAGCTGATCGTCCTTCTCTCTCAGCGGAGAGCGATCACGGGTGTTTGGCGGCAATTGCAGCTGCCGGCCCCATGGATCGGCATCCCCGCTGCCTAGAAGGGGCAGAAGCACCCATATGTCAATTCACGCAGCTGAGCCAGCATGCCGCACTATATATGCAGTGGGCGGTCGGCCGGCAAGCAGTTTAAAAAAACTCATTCCTATGTATATTTTGTAAAATTGTATGCCCATTGGGATGGCCATATTTGCGAACCAGTTACCTGCTATGTGATGCTACAGAGTAATTGTTCTTTTTCATTGAGTAAAGCCCCGTACACACGTACCGATTGTCGGCCGAAAAGATTCGGCCGACGACCGATCGGCCGATTGTAGGCTTGTTAGTATGATGCTTCCGACAGCCGACAACGCACTTTCGGCCGAACAGAATCTGTCGTGCAAGCATTAAAATTTTTGCATGCCGACACCAGAACGGCCGATTGTTCGCTTGTCAGTACAGAATTCGGCCGACAGACAGCAGATTTGCAAGACTGGGCATGCTCAGAAAAGAAAGAACACAGGGAAAGTTAACCATCACATGACATCACTTCTGCAGTCGGCGGACAAAATTCGTGTGCAGTCTTTTGCACTTTTCAGCGGACAGGACAGCCCGGGGACAAAAGACGGCCGATCGGTCGGCCGACGATCGGTACGTGCGTACAGGGCTTAAGTCTACGGGCTCTCTGTTTAAAGCTGGCCACACACAGAATTTCAGACGATTCATGCTGAATCTGACAAAATTTGAGCCATGGGTTGCCCTCTTGGCAACACCCAGTTTGACATATTTTGATTATAAAATGGAAGGAGCTTGGCAATTGTATGCCAGAGAGATGGCACTATCTTTGTTCAGGCATCAGTATTATCTACTAAACGTAGTCCTTCTACTAACTAACATATATATAAATCTTGGTGTCTGTGCAGTAGCCTTTATTTTTGGATTATGTTTTCATATATAGTAAAATATTCCCATCGCACACACTCCTGGAAATTGCTTTTGACTGATGGATGCTGTGGCAACTATTGGCTGGGAACCAGTATCAACACAAGGGTAATGCATATATCACCAGCACACCATGGATCTTCAAAAGTTTATTAGTGGATCACATCACAGGAAAGAATTGTGATGTTTCGGGGACACATAGGATCCCTTTATCAAGCATCAGATGCCAAATAAGGGGTCCTGTGTGGCCAGTAAACATTGAAATTATTTGCTGTCGTGTGATTGCTCTATTATTCTTTTGAACCCTATTTTGAATATCCACGTTATACTGACAATATATGCTTTACCCTTGTGTTGATACTGTTTCCCAGCCAACAGTTGGTGCAGCACCCATAAGTCATAAGCCATTTTTCTAATTTTGGATGCATATAAAACAATATATGCTTTAACCTGATGTTACATACGTGGTGCCTCACACTTCATAGTAAGTAATATCAGAGGAGCAGTGTTGTCTTTTCATCTTCTCCAGAACATAGTGGGGAAGGATGTCCTGCAGTCCACTGAGATAGCTGGGAACAATGTTTACTGATAACAGCGTAGCACAGACATCATCTTTTACACTTTACAAAAAAAGTTGGAGTATATATTGTGTTTTTTTTTTTAAAAATGAATCAAAGTGTATTTTTTTCAAAAAAATTGAGTTTGAAAAACCGCTGAGCTAATACCGTGTGGCATAAAAAGTGTAACAATCGCTATTTTATTCCCTAGGATATTTGCTAAAAAAAATGTATAATGTTTGGGGGTTATAAGTAATTTTCTAGCATAAATATTTTTACTTATGCTAAATACTGTCTAAATACTGATTTGAACTTGTAAACAGAAAGTGCCAGAAAAAGCCTGGTCGGGAACTGCAAGGTTAAGGTTTACAAACTTTTTAACACTATAAATTCTGAAATCCCTGATTTTTTGCAAAAGTCTGTTAGGAATCTGTAAGAGTGTATAGCAAAGGGTTAATTCATAATTTTAGTGTTAACATGTGATCACGCCCCTTTAGCACTTGATGAGTTATATAAATGTAAGCTATTTGGATTTGGGCACAGACATATGTCCTGAATTTATATTACATACATTTTAATCCAATTTATAATTAACATCATAACAAAAATATGGGGGAAAACTTAAAAACGGGGATGCCATATTAAAAATTAATTTACTGTAAATGTTGGAAAAATAACTGAAAATATGGATTTAGTATAACACTATGCTTTCCTTTTTTATGGCTTGCAGAAAACTAAATGAAAAGAGCTGCCAGCCACAAGAACCAATAGGATCTCAATTAGAGATTCCAAAAGGTTAAATTATACAAAATATTTGTTGCAGCTATGCAATATTCTTACCATGTATAAAGTAAAAAAAAAGTTGTAATAGATCCTTAAGTATCAGGACTTTAAAGAGGAATTTTAGCCTGGGGAACAAAATACTGTAGCTGCTGACTGTAGCTGCATTGGGCATCCAATCAGGTCTGCCTGAAAAACTGACAGGTGGATCTGATCGGCTCATTCGTGTGAAAGGACCCTAAAAATAAATCCAGCCATCATATCCAAGAAGTGGTAAACTGCAATTTAATAAATATTTGCTTCTGGGTTTAATACCGCTATATGCTCTACTTATGACTTCCATCATCCAATCATGTGCAAGTAAAAATAACTTTTTTTTTTTTTTTGTTATTTTCCTTGCATGTGATTGGGTATTCTTTGCAAAGTGCAAACTTCCACCATTCACTAAGCTCGGGGGCAAACTCCCTTTGCAAAGTGAACAACCTTTAGTTAATCAATTCAAGGGATTGTTTGAAAAAAAAAAAAAATCTCTGGTATTGTTGGCCTCTATGTGAATATTTCAAAAGCATCACCTATTTGGAACACCTATCATCCTTTCTGCCTTTTGTGCCTTATTGGCACAACGCTGACCATGTGAAACCCCAACGAAATGACTTCACTGGAGTCAGTGCTGCTGGGAAATTCATGCAAATAAAGCGCACCTTCTGTTCATGCGAAAAGGAAGTTAGTGGAATTTCTTTGTGTTTTTTTCCCTGATCCTGGAAATTGCTGGTTACTTTTTATCCCTCTCACCGGATTCGGCTCTTCTAGTATTGATATTGAATAGGTTCCTTCCATGCTCAGAATACTTACATTACATAATCTTTTGCTGCTAAATTCCAAGGTTCCAAAAAAATGGAGAACAAATATGGCACCTGGTGTTCCTGAGGTTAAAGGGAGTATTGAAAGATAGATTGCATATCAAATAAGTCAATAAAGGAAATTTCACAGGGAATGGGATATGTCGATTCCCTTTCCAAGAAGCCATGTATCCCCAATCTAAGATCACTTAAATTCTTGATGATAACGCTTCAATCTATTAGATACCTTATATTGTTCAAAAAGCTTTATTTCTTGACAAATTATTCTCAAGGTGACATATCTTCTTTAATTTCTATCTTTACAATTTCAGATAATTAAAGCAGTTGTAAAGGAATTTTTTTTCCCTAAAATAACAAAATTATCATATTTACCTTCTGTGTGCAATGGTTTGGCACAGTCAGGGCTGTTAGAAATCACGGGGCCCCATACAGCCAACCTGGCAGGCCCCTCCCCCCGAATATATCAAGGTAACATTTTCACTAAAAACACACTAAAATTATTATTAGCGGCCACGAACATTACAGAGAACCTGTGTGAATAAGCCCTTTTTAATTGTTTTTTTACATAAAAAACATATCATTTTTTAAAAAAATTGTTCAATTATTTCATTTTACACTTTTTTTAAAGTATTTATTACATTTCTATACAGGACAGGGCAGCCTGCTGTGCTGTGGGAAGCGGGGGGGGGGGGGGTACAGTGAAAATGGGGCACATAAAGGGGGGGGGATCAGAAGCAGGCAAAACAGAGGGTGATCAGTGTCAGAGAAGCAATTACGGGAACAATGCCCTGTGTCTCCCGGAAGCAGCTGAAAGCTGGCAGGAGGGGGAGAAACTGGCTTTCAGCTGCTGCAAGGAGCCACACAGGTCTTCCTTCTGTAAATCCTTCCCCACCAATTCCCCATACTGTTGGGGCCTCCCTGTGTGCCCCGGCCCCCTACAGGAGGACTGGTGCCCCCCCCCATCAGCAGCCCTGGGCACAGTGCAGCCACAAATCCCTTGCAGGCGCTCCTGGCTCCTTCCATCTTCTCATACAGGCTCGCTCCTGAGCCCAGCTGTCAGGAGAATGGCCAAAGGAGAACTTGAAATTCTGCCAATACAGCATGGTCCCATCAGGCGCAATCCCGTGCACATAGGGCAACAAATGGCGAATTGCTGAATGCAGATGCTTAGTAGCGCAAATGGGCATGCGCACAGGCGTGCATATAATGTGACAGACGCTGGCGCCCACTGGCCTATAAAAGACTGCTGCTGTGCTCATCAGATTGCTGGATGATCGTCAGCCCCCTGTGTTCCTGTGCTTCTGTGTATTCTGGTCTGGATTTCCTGTTACTGACCTGGCTTGCCTTTGACCTGTCTCATCTTTATTACTGGCTCTGATCCCTGGCTTCAACTACTGACTTCACTACTGCTTGATCTACTGTGTTTGACCTCCACATTGCACACTGACTCTGCTATTACCTGTCTACCCGTGTATGACCCCGGATTGTTCCAGTTACGGCTACCTGCCTCTACTACTGACTGATCCACCGTGTATGACCCCTGGCCTGGCTTCTGGTTCCGCTTCCTGTTTGCCTTGCTGCCAAGATACGCCTGGAACTGTTTAAGAACACCTGCCCTGCAGCACAACCTGTTTGTTCCTGCTACCATCTGGTGATCGGCCCTGCGGACTTCTACAACTGTCAAACCTTGGTTCTTTGGGCACAGCATTTCCTGTACCACCTTCAGGGGTGCTCTGCGTTTAGCCACAAAGGGAGCCCTCTCAGCACTTCGGTCTCCGGCCTGGTATGTGACACCAGCTCTGTGTGTCTATTGACACACACAGCGTGGTTAGCCCCCCCCCCCCCTATTTTTGGGTTGTGATTGACAGCAGCATGAGCCAACAACTCTTAGCTCTCAGATACAGCGCTGGATTGCTATCGGGGGGGAAATGCATTAAGGTGAAAAACCTTCTGACTTCAGGCTGATTGGCTGCTACATAAGAAGACATTCAACTGTTATTGACTTATATATTTTATGACCTATGTATGCTAACATCTTTGAGGTAATGGAAACAATACTTTTACTGCGTTACTGTATTTTGGCCATACTGAAACCTCAATACAAAAATCTATATGGAAAGAAATGTATTGGCAAAAGCTCCTCTACCCCTATCCCAACTCCAAATGATGAGGCTCTTGCCTAGCAATGGGTCATTCCTGGTCCAAAACATTGCATTGTTATGGGGAAAAAAATGAGTCTCCTCATACCCCAGATGTTGAAATAGTTGTTGCATACTGACTCTTATGGTCCCTATTTTTCTAGCGTAATATAGAACTATACGCAATTTTTTTTTTTTTTTTCATTTTAGATAGAGCAAGGGAGAGTTATAACCCATGTCAGATTTTTTTTCCTCTATCTTTGTCCCATTGCATGGATTTACCTTCACTTCCTGTCCCATAGCCAAACAGGAAGTGAGAGGAAATCTCTGCAAATTAAAGCAGGAGTAAACCGCCAGCAATTTTTTTTAAACCTACAAGGCAAAGTTGTAATGTGCTAGTATGCTTTGCATACTGAAACCTACCTTAGAACGAAGCCATCCAGCGACAAGCTGTCACTGATGACACAGCTTCCATATTCACCAAGTCTTTCTTCCGGGCTCGCGGACTGTGGTTGTGTAAGTGGCTGAAGCTGCAATGACATGTGTGTGGGAGCCCCCGCTTACAGCACAAGTCTCTTAAGGAACGGCCCAGGTGGGCGTTTCTTCAGGGCGCATGTGCCGGTGACATCCCCACCTGCATGTACAGTAAATATCCCCTAAATGATGCACGTTTAGGAGATATTTACATTACCAATAGGTAAGCCTTGTTATAGGCATACCTACAGGTAAAAGTCATGCATGGGAATTCCTTGGCGACCCCCAGGTCACCAGAATTAGTGTCCCCATAGGAATATTTCCCCTCTGTTATTTTTCTGGGGACAACCCAAAATTTGGGCTTTTCTTTCACATTCATTTTTAATGATAAAATAGAGAGAATGGATCTCCTTAACGGGGGACACAGACAACAAAACAAACTGACAGATGTTCTAATCCATCTCCACTTTATTGAAGACTAAAATGAAGTTTACTTATATTTCAAAGATACCCAGCATGAAACATTGCAGCTAAAATTACAGAAAAGTATCTTAAATGCTTACTACGGTATTTTTATTTTGTATTAATGAATTTGAATGCCTTGAAATGTATCTTCTTACACGTCATAGCCCTCTCTTTTTCTGGGAGTGGCTAATTACTGACATTGGTGGCCCAGCTCCTTCGTCCTTCTCCCTCACCTTCTTACATATTCTTTCATGTGGCAGCCGGGGGAGGAGAAAAAGGAAATAAAATGGAGTGTGACTTGGGTGCGCATCCTGACATCACATCCAAGATGGTGGATCCTAGCTGCAGTACTTTTGGATTATTTTTGCAAGAGAGGCTTTTACAGGTAAATGCATAAAATATGTTAAATGTTCAAATAATCTTATGTGAAGATTACCCCAAAATATCTTATTGTTAATGCGTAACTCAACCCTCTGAATCAATAGTAACAATTTTTAATCCTTATGCTGCTAGATTGGAATATTACAACACATGTTTACTTGTTTTCTATGTATTTTTACATTTCAGTTGCTTTCTGGCGTAGGCCAAAATGATGCCATGAGTCACAAAGGTCTTCGTGGGATTTTTTTTTTTTTCATCTGGAGGGAGGTAGGAGGGGCTTTTTTAGCTAAGCACACCCTCCTGCCTGCATGCCTGAGCTAAGGGCAAATGGCTTCCAGGAAGTAAATGCTCCCTGAACCACCTGCCCTTACTCAAGATGGCTGCAGCCAGAAATGATAAGGGGATGTTTTTCAAAGTGATTTATCAACAAAATAAAGCATCAAGACATTTCGTAGAGTTTGTTTTGAGTATGAAAAATAAATCCAATTTGTGGTGCTCAGATACAGTCAAGTTCCACTTAAGGAAAACTATTATGCTATTGCAAAATTAGATTTAAAGGACTACAGAAAACATTTTATATATTTTATATATTTTTTTTATTTAAAAATATATCCAACTTGGTGGTAACATACGATTTGAAAGTTACTCTAGAGCCTTTAAAGAGTCATATATATATATATATATATATATATATATATATATATAATATGACTCTTGAAAGACTCTATATATTTTTTATTTAAAAAAAATTTCCAACTAGGTGGTAACATACTATTTGCAAGTTATTCTAGAGTCTTTCAAGAGTCAATTATACTCTATTGAAAGACTCTAGAATAACTTGCACATCGTATGTTACCACCTTTTTTTTTTAAACTACAGAATTATTAAATAAAAAGCTGCTAGCAATCCATTATACAATTTTCCTGTAGATTTACCAAAACCATATAATATCAAGTCAAACCTAAACACTTTCAATTTGTATGCAATTAGGCAGGCCATTGAATTACATAGTTGAAGGTAAATGTAAAGGAAATTGAATAAGAGAATTGTATAATGTATTGACAGCTTAAGGTTCACAATGATATATTTGTCCGACAAAAAATGAAGAAAATGTGCAAAAAACACCATCAAAAAAACAAATCTACGTTCACGGTATGTCTAGCACAAACTCAGCCTGTAACACTCGCTTTGTATGCAGATGTAATTTGTCACTTTTCAATCTAATATCAGAGACACTTCTTTCTACTGCTGGCAGTTATATGGCCCTTACTGTTTGTTTTAAATCACAGCAGGTTGAAGTTTAAGCTCATAAAAAAATTCTGGAGTTATCAAGGGCTAAACAAACAAACAGAAAAAACCCTTTCAGGCCAGTAGGATAAACAGAACAAAATGCTATTCTAGTGAGAATTTGTTTTTCCAAAACACTTAGCACCCAAAAGCTGGTTTAGAAACTCCTTCTACCTTTACCCACCCTTTTCTTTTTTTAAATTGTTATACCATGTGGGGTTGCAGCAATGCAAAACAGAAACCTCAGAGTTTATGTTCATAGTGCACTGAATGTAGTTAATCTGCTAATATTCAACAGGAACTTAGTGTAAACCCCCTTCCTGTACACTTGTGGGTGAGAGAAGGAAAGAGTGTTATTTATCAGTTGTTACAAACAGACTCATCCACCCCCAGTGATACACCTATCTAATCTATATATACACACACATATACATGTTGGTGTACGCTTTCAGTGTTTCAACTGAAAAGAAAAAAAAATAAAAATAAAAAAAAAAAAGAACCAAAGAGTGTAACCACATGACAACCGCATAACTGCAGAACAGATATAGCCTGTTAACATTTTTCACGAAGACAAAGAGAATCATTAAAGTTGATGTATGCAGTCACCCTTCTCGTTTCAAAATTAAAGCTTTGAATACTATATTGCCTGGTGTACATTTTACGTGATGTATATCATTGCACAGAAAATGACAGTCTTTTAATGTACCGTAATGTATGGACTACTTTTGTCTTGGTGTCACAAAAAAAAAAAAAAATCAGGAAGGAATAAAATTATATAATAGGAATTTTCTCTTTTCTATGCACATCCAACTTCAATTTGACATTTTCTCATTATACTGCTTTCTTTTTTTTTTTTCTTCTTTTTTTTTTTTTTTCGTTACAAGCAAGAGCTGTTTTTTTTTTTTTTTAATAAACAATTTAAAAAAGACACAGGGCTGATATACAAAAGGAAAAATCCCCCCATAGCAAAATGGGGTAGCTTTATTTTTTTTATCTTTAATAGACCTTAAACTGACTGATGAGTAAAACAAAGTTAGAGTTGTGAGTTAAGTGTAGCATCCACAAATAATTGTATTCATATTATTATTATTATTTTACTACTAGTACAATTCATTCTTCTATATCTACCTCATAGTCATTATCCTAGTTGTAATATTTTCTGCCAGTTTAATCTTTTGCAGTCTAAAATAATCATAAATAACAAAATTTGCTAACTTCAAACAGTCTTTTCTTTTAAATTTATATTACATAAACTGTCGTACACAGATCTGACAGGCAAGTTTGGAAGCCACTATTTTGGTTACTACCACTACCAATACTATTATTTATATAAGTACAATATCATCGTTACCTTCATTACCTTAGACCAGGTTATACCTTCATAGTGTAAACTGCTTATATATTTTTTTAATGCTGCATTATGCATTGTGAAATAACTGCCCCTCCCCCTTATCACCAATGGCTCTAGATAGATGAATAGATAGATGTGTAATCATGTATTTTATTTTGTAGATGGTAAATGTGTATCGGCAAGGCAATTGGGTCACATTGGAGTTGATTTACTAAAGCTGCAGAGTGCAAAATTCGGTGCAGCTCTGCATAGAAACCAATCAGATTCCAGTTTTTTTCTTTTTTTTTGTCAAAGCTTAATTGAACAAGCTGAAGTTAGAAGCTGATTGGCTAGCATGCACAGCTGCACCAGATTTTGCACTCTTCAGTTTTAGGAAATCAATCACCAGTGTGGCTTAAATTTCTTTCTGCACTCATAAACCTTATAAATTATAAGTGTTTTTAAAATAGGTTCATTTACCAGTTTGCATTTTTGTTGACGCGAGTCTGTGTTAAAATCCCCACTCATGGTCAAGAAAATTTAAGAAATATAACCCTTTCTTGCACGTGGTTGGTTACTTAAATTGAACACAGGTTGATTTTCCTAGAGCAAGAATGGATGCTTTTGTAAAATTGCCCCCCATAAATGTGATAGAGCTTCAATTTTCCTTTAGCAATTAGACAAAGGGTGGGAAGAAAGAAGAACTGTATAAGTTGTAATCAATCTGAACATTTTAATTGAACGTGACTCTGAACATGTTTGAGATGGATCTTTGTCTTTCTTTTATTTTTTATTTTTTTTAAGATGATGTACTAAAAGGAATATATTTAACACCATGTTAATCAAAATGGAATTCACTTAAATAAACTAATATAAGCAAAATTTGATATTTATTTTTTATTGTGCTTTGCTGATGAAGTGTTTTAAGAGAACATGAGTTCATACATTTTCTAATACTTTTCTGTTATTCGTAAATCATTTAGTCCAGCATTACATCCTCTAAAATGTTAGGTTATGGCAATCTCATTTATAATCTTGTGAATTTTTTGTAGGAAATTGATGGATAATAGCATACATGTGGTCATAACATAAGGAATCTCCCTAATTAAACTCTACCACCGTCAACAATCCTATCAATATGGTATAGGTATGCCTCTGCTTATTTATTTTAAATTAAATTATATTTCAAACATGTATTCAGGTGTATTGAGTTTGCTTTGTTATGATTGTGGCTTTAAAGCAGTTGTGACTAAGACCAGGGCCACAATTTCTGATAGATATCTCTGCTTGCAGGAGTGCAATTATGAAAGTGCTTCAAGGCTACAGTTACAGGCCCCAGTGCTGTACACAACAGGTGTAAGATGAAACACTGTGTTATCATGTTTAATATGCTAAATTTTTTATTTTTTTTGTTTTATTTTAATGACGGGATATGTTATTTATTTTTGAAAACAATGTAAGCAGTATTTTTATTCCTATGCAGAATAAAATAATTTCAAGAGGTGACAGGGTATAGGGTCAGCTTCCTTACCTCAAAAAGCCCTGTGTATTAAACTCTCTGTAGCCCCATTAACGTTAAAGCTTGTGGTTTTCAGGCTAATGAAGCAGCAGTACCAAATGTTCAACTCAAAAATAGATTTTTTTTTTCAGAAGGCTCTTTAGACGTTGCTCACCCTGCGAGTCATTTTCCTGTCCAATACTGAAAAGAGGAAAAAAAAAAATCTATAACAGAAGGTCAACAGCAAAAGTGCTCTGTATCTGTCTCCCTGTAAAGGCCTGATTTACTAAGGCCGTAAGCTCACTTGCTGGGCCATCAGTCTTGAGCAGTGTGTCAGAGACACTTTATTCTTATTTATGAAATGCAAAAGTGACACACCTGTACCTAAAATGCACGTGCAAGCCTGGCTCAGAACTATACCCACATGAAAAAATGTAGGCACCCTTGCCACCTTTTACTACAGCCTTTTTGCAAGTGTTCATTTCCTCAATTCAAAGCAAAAGGCAAGTAGGTATTTTAGAATTGAATGCAATATTTACAATGTTTTGTAGAATTTTAAATTCTGGATTTTTTCCCCTAATATTAATTTACGATTAAGACTTTAAAATACATTATTAGAAATTAATAAAAAAAAAAAATTGGTACCTTGCTTTTAATTGTAACTGTAGTTTAATTGTAAGTAACCAAGTAATAATTTTCAGTACATGGTGAAGGTCAAAATCTATTTGTTATTGTACATGTGTGTAAGCTGCATCTTAAAAATATTGCTATACTTTGAGGAAACAATAGATTGAATGTATGGTTTATTGCATATTTTTCTTAATAAAGCATACTAAAAGGAGTACTCATTGTTATTCATTGTGTCATACTCTGCCTGCATGGATGTGCATAAATATATGAACATCAGAATACGTACAACAAAAACATCTTTCTAGGACACTCCTCACATGCTCTCAGCTTTGCTCTGTAGTGCACATGTGCAAGTGCCTGAGACTTGTTTGTTGCACACAGCTCACTTGCCTTTCTTTGAGTAATCTATTTTCTATGGTGTCATTGTGCATGATTGTTGGCATACTGGTATGCCAATGAATTTGCAGTCAGAAAAACCTTTTTTCTCTGAAACAGTCAGAGCGCAGTTGATATTATATTTATGAAGTTAAAAAGAGGTTTAAAAATATATAACTATATTATTATTTCAAAGGGAACCATTTCATACTGTTATCAAATTTTACATATGTGCAGTGTTTTTACTAAACTTATGTATTAAAAATTATGGTACATGCAAAGACTTATTTAGAACTTATTAATAAATGTTATTTTTTAAAGTTACTCTTTTGTAATTTTTTTTTTTTTTGCTTTTGTTTTAAAAGGTGTGTGCTAAAAAGATTCAGAATATCCTATCTTTAATTATTTAAATGATTACTAAATATTAATTGATATTTAACTACATCCTAGAGCTCATCTATTGAGCATGACCGGGATCACAAATACGAATGCGCATGTGCAGGTGGTATACAAGTAAACAGTCATCATTTTGCAAACAAGTGACAGAGAGCAACCACTGTTCTCCCTTACTGACAGCATGAGCTCTACTTTAATAAATCAGTAAATCCACTTTAAACAAGGATTGTGTGCTAGAGTCTAGTGCTAATCTATTCATATAATCTATGATTTTCAACATTCAAATAGACTTAATAATAAAATAGCTGTTGTAAAAAGGAAATGTGATATCAAAGAAATGTCTGATATTTAAGTGTTTTAGCTGTTATTTTTTTTTTTTCCTTTAACACATCTAAGAGTTGTTTAAATAAATAGTATTCTTTGCCAGTGGTTTTGTTCCTTTATCTCATGCTTTTTGAATTTGTGAGAATCTTTTTAAGATTTACATAAACTATTATTACTGTCTGTAGCGGTGTCTCCTTTTTTTTAATAAATATTTTTAATCAGTTTGGTCAATTTAAATCTGTTAAAAAATGAAAAAGCACTAAAGGTATTTCAAGAGGAGCTTTTCAGCAGCAAAATGGTTAACCGTGGAATTGTCCCATTAAAATGTAGTTTTTTGGTCCAGATCTCAGGAATCTCACTCATTCAGATCAGTGAACCTTGACAGCTACACATGTGGCAAGTTCCTCCTATTTAAACTGGCCTTTCTTTGGATGGGGGGGGGGGGGGGGTAAAGCAAGTTCATTCTTGTGCTGCTTGGCATCTTCAATTTTATTTTAATTAACAGTTAATAAATGTGAGTCCCATGATAAATAATGAAAGGCCTAGAATGAAATGCATGATAGTTCTATAAATCCCCTCTTTCACCTGCATACATGCATGTGTAATTACACTACTGTTTTCTGTGTTTTTTCCTGCAAATCTTTGCCCATTTATAAAGAATTAATAAAGCTCTGATCTCTGGTCTACATCTAAGCCTTGCAATGTGGTCATAAAATATTAGATATGGTATTTGTCTATAAATCTAACTACTAGTGATAATAAAACTTTAGTAGAGTTGTGGTGGTAATAATAACAACAATAAAAATATCAGTATTATTATTATTAATAATAATAATAATAGTATAGCAAAATATTACTACTTCTAATAATAATAATGAATATAAATAATATCATGATTATTATTATTGTTATTATTAGTGGTAGTAGTAGTGGTAGGGGTAGTAGTAGTATCAGCATACAACTGATGAAAAACTGCATAATGCTACAAATAAAAAGGAGTACATTTTTGCGAGTACAAGTTTGTATTCAAAGACTAACATACTTATTAGAATATGTAAAGTAATAAACAGCAATGTTCCCAGCAATATATCTGGTACCTACATGATTTTCACAAAAAGGTAGGTATAGATTACTTGCTTATTACATATTTTTAAAATTGTTATATGCCTAAAAACCTCTAAGGCCTTGATCTAACAGCCCTTTAAGTGCAACTCTTTACTGCAAATGAAATAAAATAAGCCACTGTAGAATTTTTTTTTCATGGCACAATTCAAATATATGATGCATGCAGCGCTTTCTTAGGACATATGCATAGTCATCAATAATAGCACATGTAAAAAAATAAAGGCTTATGTTTAAGATCCCATTTCTAATAGATGTGTTTTAGTTCTGAACTAGGCCTTCACCTGTTGGGCCCATCCAAGTCCCATCTATGAACTGTGAGCCAAACTTTATCCGATTTCTAGATCACTGTTTTGTTGTTAATTTAAAACAACAAATATAGATTAAAAAGAACAGTGCCCATGCATTGTCCTACAAAGAAATGTACTGCAGCAATAGCTAGAGGTGTCATTTATTGACTTAACCTAGATAGCATATTGTGTATAGGATGTGAGAGAGCTCCTTCTCCCAGAGGTGGCCCTGGAGCCTCTGACTGTTTGGAGGGGTATCCTGTGAATGGAACCCCTGACCGTTGGTGACGTCACGGGGCCCAAACAGGGATTCTCCAGAGGGGCACAGGGAAAGGGAGGGGGCACAGGGGTGAGAAAGAGAAGGAGCTCTGAATGGAACGCTGGGGAAAGGTGAAAGGTCAACCCGGGAGCTCAGTCCCTACCACGTGATGGAGAGCATGCACTCTGTGCAAAAGAGCCTCAAGCTTAACCCCTACAGCACAAACCATTATTACTGCATGTATATTTAATGCACAAGTCTATCACAGCTGTGCTTTTATCACCGAGATAAAAAGGAGACTGACCCTTCCTGCCTACACTGCCTGTATTGACTAAGTGTGATTTGTTATGATTGCTTGCAAAACTCTGCTTTTCAAATGTATTGACAAACTTTACATTGTCATCATCTACTGTAGTATAGTTACCAATGCCATAACAAGCTTGAGGGGGAAAAAAAAAGCTTGTTCTATATAATATACAATTTTATCTCTGTAATTCCACAAGTATTGCAATGAGTGACTTTGCTCAAAATAGGTTCACATTTAGGAAGTAGCCTGGGCCACACAAAATGCAGAAGAGGGGGTTACCCTGGTACTCTTTTTTTTTTTTTTTCTGAAATAAGGTTCTCTAATGCAGGCGTTGTTGCCTGGGCCATTTTAAGTCCATTGAGCTGCAATGATCTGCCAAAATTAATGTATCTCACAATGGACTATGTCAGACAAAAGAAATGCAGTTCTAAGGGAAATGCAAAACTTAAAATCATTAATTAGGATTTTTTGAGGAAAAAAGAGAGGGAGAGAGAGAGATCCAGACAAATGCTCTTTGTTGTGTTGATGAATTTGTTTTTAGATGCACCACAATTCAGAAAATCTTTAAAACGCATAGCCAGTGGACCATGTTTGGAAGTTAAATGTCCTGTCTATGGGATGAGTTACATGGCACACAGCTGGGTAACTAGTTTAGTGCTATTTTATGAATGTGTGTCTCGCATTTATTTGTTAACATATTATGAAAGCCATACATGTAAGGATAAACTGTTCCAGACACCCTCTGTGTAAGGACAAAGGTAATAATGGGAACAAGCCCAAAAATACAGGCTTACAAAAAAATGGAAATAATGAAACCGGAATTGTTTTATGAGGCAATTTTAAAACATGTAATTTGTGTCGTTTTCATTTTAAGTTTTTGATGGTTTCTATGTTTATTTTTAAATTGTATATCTTGTAATGACAAAAGCACAGGGCTGTAAATACACCCTTACCACCATGACACTGATAATGATGTCTATGAATATTATTATGATTTATAATAATATTTTTCTACTAATATTATTATACACTTGTTTTATAGACGGTGGGTTTGGAGAGGCTGATAAAAGTGAAATCATTTTTTAATAACTGAATTTTTGTTGAGATAAATTGCTGGGTCTGGTTCTGCAGCAGCTCAGTCCTCTGTTATTTTGGGGTCTATAGACATTGATAGCTATGCATTATATTAATGTCACTGTCCCCGCCCCCTCCTCTAACCCCAACCTAACCACATCATCTCCCCCTTTCTCTACTCCTTGCCCTGGCTGCAGCTCTTGGCAATACTACAAACAAGAGGATTATAGAATATATACATGTGTCAGGCTGTAAGCAGGAAGGTAGCATCCTTATGTGTGGTTAACACTTTATGAGCCAAATAGCTTGGAGGTCTCGACAGAGATCAGGGTAATAAGAAATCTGGCTGCAGCTCACACTTTCCACAACTTGATACACTTTTGTGTTTTTTAGAAAATACTTGGTAGCAAGTGACCAACACATGTTAAACAGGCTCAGCTTGGGTCTTCAGTCATACAAAAATCAAAACATATTATGTAATTCGAAAGGTGCTTATATAACTAGACTTTATAAACATGATCATTGGGCAAAGGGAAAAGGATATATGAATGTAAGCATGTGTTCGCTTAAGCTGATTAAGTGTCTGATATAAACATAGGTTCACTGAGCCCATGACTCCTTTAACGTCACTAAGAACAAGAGAGCGAAAGAGAGAAAGCACCATAGGTTTGCTCATAGATAAAAAAAAAACATATAGCACAGGCCAAGTGTATTGTAGAGGGCCAAATAAAATGTGTAATGTGTTGAAATTAGGATGGTTTGAGTGACAATATTTATTAGAGAATAAATGCATAACATGTCAGTGCAGTCAGGTAAAACAAATCAAATGGAATGATATTTTTTTTTAACACTCTAAAATAACTGTTAGCCTGAATTTATTTTAACAGGGCCTTGAAATGTGTCCCTTACATGCAAGCAACATGGTAGGACACTGGCAATATAATGCAGAGGGTTTGGCATACAATTCTGTTGTATTGGCTTTGCATTTGTGTCAGTGTGTCAGAAGGACTCAGAATCTATTTCCACTTTCAATATATATCTATATATATCTATCTATCTAGATAGATAGATAGATAGATAGATAGATAGATAGATAGATAGATAGATAGATAGATAGATAGATAGATAGATAGATAGATAGATAGATAGATAGATAGATAGATAGATAGATAGATAACATATATCTCAAGAAAACAGTGTCAACACTGGCAACATTATTCCTTTCTAAACATGTTGGAGTATACTGTGCACATTACAGTACATGTTTTCTTTACCCTTCAACAATTATGCTCCATTTCCCCTTTCATTTAAGTAATGAAATATTTCTGTGATTGCTGAGTTAATAAATACATTTGAGCTCCACGGTGGAGACAAAATGCTATTCTGTGGTTGCTGTTTTTCATGAAAAGCATTGTGGGTATTACAATTTAAGAATACCAAATAGCAAATTAATATGTAAGCAATATTTAATGTGTTATAGCACATGACAATAAATGTTATTGTTCACAATGCTACATGTCTAAGGCTGGCCATACATTATACTATTTACTGTAGACTTACCAAAACCATATAATATGAGGTCAAACCTAAACACTTTTAATTTGTATGCAATCATGCAGGCCATTGCACTACATAGTTGAAGGTAAATCTAAAGGAAATTGAATAAGAAAAGTGTATAATGTATGGTCAGCCTTAGTTCAGTGAAGGTGTATTGTGTGCAGAAATGTAGGTAACTGGCAAACAAAAACCTGTATGTCAACGTCAGAACAGGACTTGTTGACTGTTTTTTATTATGAAGACAAATGTGTATTTTTTTCAGGTATGTGCTTAGTAAAGTATAATTTAAATATAATACAGCCATATGCATTACAGTGCAATTAAAAAAAAAAAATCTATATATTACTGGGAGGTCTACGAAAACTGCTGCTAATGTTGATCTGTGGCATTCAAGGGGTTATAAGTCTTTTTTTAAAAAAATGGGTCAATCGTTGCATAATACAATAATAATACACATGAAGCCTGGATATAAATTGCAGGCTTATTACTAATAATATTGTTGATATCTTAATAATTTCCTGTGCCATTCTGCAAGCCATGCAGCCTCCTGCCATCCAAGGGTCCAGGATACAACACTCTAACCCCCCCTAACCTAGGCAACCTGTAGACTTGCTAAAACATCAAGTTTCTACTGATGCCCAGCCAAGCAAGATGCCTTGTCTAGGCAGAGTAACCTAAAGTGCTGCCCTTTGGAAAGATGCCTGCCTGGCTTACTGATCTGTGGAATTTTAAAGGAATGCCATGCTCTTGAAATCCCCAAAGTGTGCCATGCTACCTTGTGCCTAGGACTGCCCTACCAGCAGTTTGGCAGGAGGAGTGTATATGGTAAGGGGGGGGGGGGATCCTGGAGTTTGCCAGTAATAGTCCTCAAGTAAGCTCATTTAGAAGTACAGTCACAGCAGCTTGCCATGATGCCCAATGTAATCTGGCCGGTCTGCCATGATGGCCTGTGTAATGCCTGCCCATGATGCTCTGTTCTGTCCTGTGTAATCCCATCAATGATTTTTATGAGTCCCACCAAGATATTATCTGCTTATCCAGTTAAGTGTGACCAACGACCGTGCTGTCCCATGACCCAGGCATGTTGGGCTATGACGTTCAGCCTTTAATTCCCAGTGCCACCCCAGCTCCATGGTGCATAGACTCTGCTGGGACCACACTGCACACACTCAGCGATCCCCCCTTTCCCTTCCTCTCTCTCTCTCTATTTGCTTTCTCCTCCCCCCCCCCCCTCCTCCTCCTTGACACATTCTGATCATTTTACCCTATGTTGTCCTACATAAAATAAAACGACTTTCCAATACATGCCCCCACCGCCAGCACACAGCTCATAATCCCGATTCCGCCAGTTGATGGGAACTGTCTACACCCCGGTAGCGCCGCTTTTTATTGGCGTAAAATAGACAGTACGGCGCGCCTAGGCGCGTTGCTGGCTGTTGCGGCAAATGATAGCGCAGCCCGCCGCATTCAAAGCACACATCGCTTAATTCTTACTAATGAACAGAAATGGTGAAAATCGTTCAAGAGTGGAGATTTGCAGAGCGGGACAGTGAGAGAAAAGGTGAAAGAAAACAAATCATCCATTTCTTCCCATAGCTTGTAAGACCACAAAGAGGGGGAAAAGATCCAAAAGTGGCCGTCTTTGTTCCTCCATTGTCTGCACACAGGAGCCCGGGGGAGAGGAGAGGAAAGAACACAAAATAAAGAGAAATGTCTTACCTTGCCTTGTATCTGATCCAAGATCCAGGGCTTTCCATCCAGCAAGTTAGAGATCCAGCAAGGCAGAGGACGTTAGACCGCGCATCCCATTTATTAATCGCCAGATCGCTCACTTTCTTTTAGGATTAAGTTGCTGAGCACGTTGTGGCAAGATGGAGACCCCCGCCTTGTGAAAGTGTCACGTTTAGGACCTCCAATTCCACCCAGAGAGGGAGAGCAGAGAGGCTCTGAACTTTCAAAAGAAGGGGCCTTGCTTTATCCCTCTCTGCCTCTTTCCCTCTCTAAAAACTTGCTAAATCGACTCTATATTTTTTTATTTTTTTACACTTTGACACAATCTTATAACCCAACCACAGTGCAAACGATAATAAAAAAAAAAGTGTGCAACAAAATAAAACAAGCAAACAAAAGCCACAACAACAACAACACAATGCATAAACACAAAATAACAAAAACATTCACCTTGTTTTACATTGCTATAAATGCCTAATAACAGCACAAATGGTAAGAAAAAGTGTGCAACAAAATAAAACAGCAAAGTCACAAGAGCAACACCACAATAAAATAACACAAAATAACATAAAATATGCACACCGGGTCGGTGCATTTGTTTGCATTAGGAATTTCACAAATTCATTAACCCTTTACCACAAATGATTAACCCCTTAGGCTCAAAAGACAAAAGATAAGGACTCCTTTTTTCCTTATTTAAAAAATGACGATTGTGGGTTTAAGCGATGGATTTGAACATTATAGTGACCTCGCTGAAAATGAAGATCCTTACCCTTATTTATGTCACAGCTTTGTGGATTGAGCATTTCGTCCAATTTTCATAAACATTTTTATCCCCCCCCCCCCCCCAGAATTAGTAGCTACTGCAGCTGTTGATATATATTATATCGTTAGACTATATAAGTAGTTGATACACTTGGCTATATTGATACATTTAGCAATTGATACATTCGGCTATATTGATATGTAAAGCAGCTGATACAACATGTAGCAATTGATACATTTAGATACATTGATATATATATAGCAATTTATACATTTAGATGCATTGATACATATAGCAGTTGATACATTCGGCTATATTGATACGTAAAGCAGCTGATACATTTAGATACAGTGATACATGTAGCAATTGATACATTTAGATACATTGATATATATATATATATATATATATATATATATATATATATATATATATAGCAATTTATACATTTAGATGCATTGATACATATAGCAGTTGATACATTCGGCTATATTGATACGTAAAGCAGCTGAAACATTTTGCTACATTGATACATATAGCAAATTATACATTTAGATGCATTGATGCAAATAGCATTGATACATTAGGACGCATTGATACATTAGGACATATTGATACGTACAGCAATTGATATATTTGACTATTTATGATACATATAACAATTGATGCATTCGACTACATTGATCCATATTAAAATTGATACATTTGTAGCTTTGCGAAGTTTTACTAGGAACGTTTTTTTTTTTAATTAAGTCTTTGCTCCTGATGTGATCTTAACAAACTGTTTAACAAACAAAATTGGCCAATCTGTCTATTATTTATTAGCCATTCAGGGAATAATAGTTTAATAATAATGAGCCCTGGACTCATTTAGATCTTGCAGATTGGACGAATGCTGTTCATAGTCTTTGCCTTCCATGAGCGAATACATTTGTAGTATTTTGTACTAGATTGTGATTTAAGGATTTGCGTTGTCCTGGAAAAGTTTCTACAGCCCTAAAATAAAAAAAAAAAGCAAAATACAAGAGGAGCTGAAGGTGGTTAAACTGGATTGCTGACAATGCAATAGCCACAGGCTACACTACACCTAAATATGGGGATCTCTGCGGAATCTACAAATAAATGCCAATTTCAGAATGGGGAAAAAAATACCTTTCTGGGGGTACAATTTAAAAAACAGTAGGCCCACCTATGGAAAAAAAGTATTTTGGGGGTGCTCCTGCCAACATTTAATGGGAATTAAAAGATTATTCCTGAGCAATCATAATTTATTTATTTAAGTCACAAAAGAAGGCATTGTTTTATCAGCTCCATAATTACGGCGTCCTTTAGACCAGTTGATACCATTACAGATAAGGGGATGTGCCTGTGGCGTTAGATTAGATCCTGCTTCCCTTCCCTTCCCCCACTCATTGCTCTTGGAATGGTCAGCCAGCACTCCAGTCTCCCTGTGGCTCTCAGAATGATGTGGGTGTGGGGTGGGGGGTGTATTTTGTCCTGGTCACCAGCGGATTGTGTGCCACTCTCATAAACCAATACCAAGTCTGCTGCTG